>NW_006783500.1:1465273-1467380 GCF_000442215.2 Lipotes vexillifer
GATCTTCCCCGTCTCAGTCAGGCATGGGGCAGAGCTCGCTCTAAACTAACCCCAAGTAGAAGAGTAGGATCGCTGGAGCAAGTTTATAACAATCAGAATTTACTCGGGAGCCACGCTGGGCAAAGCTGGACACATACAGAAGCAGGGTTGTCTCAACCTAAAAGAGGAGGAAATGAATAAAACTCACAAGACTCTTGGCTCCAGGCATGTTTAGTTTAGGTCTGACTTACAAAAAAGAAAACAGTAAAAATAAACCTTAGACTTCACCAGGTCCAGTGAATTCCAAGACTAGCAGTTGTGTGTGTATGTCTATTGATATCCTGTGACCTGGTGATATTCTTTCTGAATATTCTGGAATATCCTAGAATATTCTTTGGGAACTTATTGTCCAGGATGCAAGGTGACACTCTCAGGCCCAAGTGATGTTTTAAAAAGTGAAGTAAAACTGCTATTTTATTTCAAAGGTAAATGTCATGAATAAACTTAGGCAGCTTGTGAAGAATCCATGTGGATAGGATGGGAGAGCTATTTTCACTCATTCAATCATTTTGTTACTTATCCCACAGGTGTTCGTGTTTCCCTGAGGACTTGCAGGGGACTCCCCAGGGAAGGCTGAGGGTTACATGTCATCCTCTTCTCTAAGACATCAACAGGGTCACAGTCTGGATACTTGAAAATAGCCACACCGTTTTGCATCTATTTGCCCTAAATTCCCACTAAGTTCTGAGAAACACTGCACTGTTCTGTAGAAATTTGTGTTCAGGTAGCAAAAAAAGTTTTATCTTAAATTCTTGCCCACATATCTTACTGCACATTTGCTTTTTTTAAAAGTAATTGTTTGTCATGCTCAGTTATAACCTTCCTGAAAACAGGTCTTTGATACTCACAGCGTCAAGTTCAAGGCCAGGGTCACACTGATCAGAAAGTGTTCAGTGAATGAAAGAACACATTTCTTCACCCAGTGCTGCACTTTTACCCAAGCCACAACACTCTGTCAGTTGCTTTATGAATTAGTAAATGTCCTTAACTGAATATATGACTCCCTTGTCAAATGATGCACAGTGACAGATACATGTATCAAAGGTTTAATGTTAGAACCAAACAAAATATACAGTCGGTCCTCAAGGACAGCAGGACTCCCCAGACCCTAAGTGTGGGCTACGCACAAGGACTTCCTCCCAAATAATGCATCTGGGAAAGGGGACAGAAATAGTAACTTTTCAGTGGAGACACTTGACAGACGCTACCTCAGCTAGGTGATCAAGGTCAACAGCTAGAGTGAAAAGTCACGTTGATAGTATGTCCCTTTATAGGACGTGATATTTATGGCACCTTACCTCTGTCATCCTCTTCCCAAAACACAGCCCCAATCTAATCATGATAGAGACACCAGCAAATTCCACTGAGAAACGTTCTACTAATATTATACCTGACCAGGACTCCTCGGAATTGTCAAGGTCATCAGAAACACACGACGTCTGAGAAACTGTCCCAGCCAGGAGGAGTCTAAGGAGACATGATGACTACATGCCATGTGGTGCCCTGGATGGGACCCAGGAACAGAAGAAAGGAACTTGGGTAAAAAGTATGGAAAATGAACCAGGTAAGGACTTTATTTAATAACAATGTGTTAAAAGTATGGAAAATGAACCAGGTAAGGACTTTATTTAATAACAATGTATCACTATTAGTTCACTAATTGTAACAGATGTACAGATGTACAAATATACTAATGTAAGAAGTTAATAATAGGGGAAACTGGATGTAGGGTATGTGGGAGCTCTCTGTACTATTGCAACTTTTCTGTAAATCTAAAACTGTTTTACAAATAAAGTTTATTGTTAAAAATTGAAATTTATCAATAGGAATTTGTCATTTTTGTAGCGGTATTGAGATGGGTCACTTGAGGACACGTATGGATCAGCAGAGCAGACACACTTACCCAGGATCTTTACCTCACATGAATCTGGAGTGGAGAGGGAAGAAGAGAAAGGCAATTGCCAAACGATGTCCTTTCAGTAGATTATCACACACCCCGCCGTAGAGGAATGGATCAATGTCTGTGACCCGGCAAAGAGAGAACGCATGCCTTCCTCGTGGGAAAGAG
>NW_006783500.1:1467453-1491852 GCF_000442215.2 Lipotes vexillifer
GAAAGAGTGAGTAAAGGGTGAAGCTGGAGGACAGGAATGTCAACCTAGTGGAGGCCACTGCACACAGTGTCAGAGGAGTACCACCCAACGCAGCTGCCCTCCATGGGCAGGAGGGGCTTGGTAGGAAGACCACTCACCCTGATTTAAGACCTGGCAGAACTGACCCAAACGTCCCAGGAACTTTTATCTTCTCCCAGAGTTTTGTCTCCTCAGAACTAATAAAGACAACCTTTTCTTGAATGAAAAAAAAAGAAGTATATTATAGTACTGTTCTTCCCAAATAAATTTTTTAAAAAATTTAAATCAGTTCTGTCCCCAACAAACCAACAAATAAACAAAAAGAAATGAGATAAAGGGTAAGGTTGCTCAGAGCTGGCTCAACTATCATGTGTACCTGTTATAGAAAGATGACCTTCTAATTTTTTACCTACAGACTTTGCAAACATTGAAAGGAAAGACTGAAAGACTTGGCTAAGTAGACTGAAAGGAAAATGCACAGTGTAAAAGCAGTGATCCCCCAACTTTTTGGCACCAGGGACCGGTTTCCTGGAAGACAACTTTTCCATGGACAGGGTGGAGGGTGGGGGAGTGGTTCAGGTGGTAATGCAAGCCATGGGGAGCAGCAAATGAAGCTTCACTCACTCATCCACTGCTCACCTCCTGCTGTGCTGCCCGGTTCCTAACAGGCTGTGGACTGGTACTGGTTTGTGGCTCAGGGGTTGGGGACCCCTGGTGTAAGTGTTGTGAGTTTAGGCTTCATTCAGGGACCTTGCTGAGGACTAGAGTCTGGGAGACAGCCTCTCAGTCGCTGTGGGGGAAATGCTCTGAAAACATAGGGGGAACACTAGTTTATATATGATTTTGGCTGGGGATACATGCAGTCAAACAGCCACCTGCCAATGCAGGGGTCACGGGTTTGAACTCTGGTCCGGGAAGATCCCACATGCTGTGAAGAAACTAAGCCTGTGAGCCGCAACTACTGAGCCTGTGCTCTAGAGCCCACATATGCCACAACTACTGAGCCCGCACACGCTGCAACTACTGAAGCCTGTGCACCTAGAGCCCGTGCTCCACATCAAGAGAAGCCACCACATTGAGAAGCCCATGCACTGCAATGAAGAGTAGCTCCCACTTGCTGCAACTAGAGAAACCCTGCACACAGCAACAAAGACCCAATGCAGCTGAAAATGAATTAAAAATCAAAAAAATATACAAATCAGTAAAAGATTACTGCTAGTCACAAGGAACAGATATCTCAGGGTAATGACTTCAGTGACTTTCTATGTATGGGAAGATGCAAAGATGTGAGTTCATTAAAGATCTAAGGAGACTGCTTGTCTGCAGCACAGAGCATCCTGTTACTGTCTTTATTTCCTTTCTGAGTGCACTGTTGGTCATGACTGCACTGAGTTACGACTTAATCCTTGTCGGGCTGCGTAGTGAGCAGCCCTTTACTCTTCTTTGATTACAACTGCCTAGTCCAGATGCCTGATTTTCCCTGAGGAGTCCTCTCATACAGAAACCTGTTTAACTTTGCTTAGCCCAGCCTTTTTCAACATTAGTTGAACAGAGAATCTATTTCTCTGGTTATCTCACAATGATAGAATATACGGAAATCCTCCTAAATTAAAAGTTGTAAGAAAACTAGAGTTGGATCATGGCAGTAAATCAATGAGCATATATATTTTACTCTGCAGATAATTCCCAGTAAATAAACAGGTATTGTGTCTCCCTGACTGCCCCGTATGTTCCGACTAAAAATTCCCAGCCTGGATTTGCACCAAGTTGAAGTGTAGGAGAGGTATTTCTCCCTACTAGGAGTCTTCTTCCTTAAGAGGGGAAGATTTGCAGTGTGCGTGTGCGTGTGCGTGTGCGTGTGCGTGTGTGTGTGTGGGTGTGGTTATCTACCTACCACTTTAAAGGTTGGGCATTGCTTGCTCTTTGGGGTTACCTTTGTCACTGCTGCTTCCAACTCTTCACTGATCCTTTGTTTTTAACTGTCTGCCCTTGCTGGTCCTTTCTGCATCTTTTCCCACAGTGTCAGATATAGAGGTGAGCAGACAAACATGGCCCCACTACTGCCCTCTATAAGTTCTCATGGCTAACCAGGCAAGTTTCCTCATTTATAAAAGTTATTTTAAGGGAGTTCTAAAACTTTAGGTTGTAAAGGATCAATATATATTCTCATTTGTCATTCATTCACTTGATAAATCTTTTCTTGAGGACATACAGTATGCCAAGCACCACAGTTCCAGGTACTGGAAATACAGTGATGAATCCAAGTCCATGCACTCATCCTTGTGGGGGAGACAGAAGGAAGCAAATAAGTGTTGGGGACCTTAAATGCCATAAAAATGAAGCAAGGTAGAGTGGATAGAAATTGATAAGGAGGGTGCTAGTTTATATAGTGATATCAGGGAGGACACATGGATCAAGTGACACTTGAACATAGACAAGAAGGCAATAAAGGAGCTGGCCATGCAAAAACTGCAGGTAGAAAAAAAAAGACTGCGTCCAGCAGGAGGGCACAGCAGGTACAAAATCTCTGAGGTGGGAGGGTGCTTGGAATGTCCTAGGAATAGCAGAGGAACCCAGTATAGCCAAGGCAATGGGGGAAGAAAGGGGAGTGCTCAGGAGATAAGGGCAGGAAGCTTGTTGGTTAAGCAGAGGCAAATCATGCTGAGTTTTTCACCTGCAGTAAAAACTGAATTTTACTTTGATGCAAAATGGGAAGCCATTTTAGAAATTATTGTAAAAATCCTATATTGGGGGAAATGCCATTAATTTCTCTGACTTAATCATTTTTCTTTTGCATAAAAATACCAAGGTACAACCACCAGCAAATTTACAATGACACAATATACTCATCAAAATTAAATTCTGAAAACTGTTTCCTCTTGTTCAATATTCTCCCTTTATCTTAGCAGCACCAAAATGCTATTACCTTCTCCAAGTGTTATGATATTTTGCCACAGATTTGAACCCCCCAAAAGACGACATTACCTTTTCTCCAGCAATGACTTCAAACTTAGCCACTTCTGGCCAATTTATTTTTAATTTTTATGATTAACCATTCAAAAAGTGTGTATCCTTTCTCTTGCATTTATATTTCAGATCTCAGATCCTCAAATACTGCCTAACCTGCTCAACTTTCGCATTTGCTGTGGCCCAAGAGTCTTCTTTCCTTACAATAGTACTTTTCTTCACTAACTTATCTTTTCTGTCTTCAACAATTCCTTGTCCTTGGCTAATGTAAATTATGAAAGAAATCCGCAGCATTTCAAGGTAACCTTTTCCCATCAGTCAAGGTTGGTTTCCTGCCAAGAAACCCTTGGGGAAACCAAGTTACTTACTAAATCTTGATAAAGATTGGAGAGGTCTAGAAGTTGCTTCCTTCTGTTGGGCAGCACATAAATGTAGCAATTATATTGTGTATCCCAAATTAATTACCAATTATGGGCATATCAGATATTTTGTTTTGGAATGTGTTATGTGTCAATTCACAGAAAAAGAATTCCAAACCCTGCCACCAAATTCCTTCTTCATGTCACTTGAAAATGAGGCACTAAAATAATTACAACCCCTATATATATCCAGAGGATATATGTATGGATAGATCACAAGCCATACATTTTATATAGAAACTGAGATTTCAAAAGCTTAAAGCAGTTAAGTACATAGTTGCTTAAATTCTCAGCAAAAACCATCATTTTGATTGGAGAAAGACCACATAGTAAGTTTAATCTGTGACCCTAACTTAAAGGAAGCCATCTGTTGTCAGTTTAAAGTAGCATAAAAGGACATTTTTGTGTGTGTGTGAACAGACAAGCCCAGATTGCTTATTTGAAATAGATAGATTTCTAATCTTTCTTTAAAATTTTCTTTGTTTCATTTTTAATTAGTAACAAAGATGCATAAAATATATCTGTGACAATTTCCAATTTTTTATCTTTGGGTTTTGAAAACTGATTTTAGATAGATAGATAGATGATAGAGAGAGAGAGAGAGAGAGAGAGAGAGAGAGAGAGAGAGATACTCCTTGAGAGTCTTTTCTACACTGTCTACCTTTTATCCTCTTAATACAGGCTTTCTCCCAAGTTGATATTTAATATTTACATTGAAATATGGTAGTTGATATTAATGTCTAAAGGAATCTCAATGCATAGCTTAAAGAAAGAGTTTTAGCCAAGGTTGCAATAAAAGAGAATAAAAGGAGATAATGAAGAAAATACAGCAATGATATTTCTTCATTCATTTATTCAAAGACACTCTTTGCTGCACTTTACTGGTGCTCTGCTAGGCCCAATGGGGGGTGGAATAAACCACAGGGTTCTGGATTCAAGTAGCTTCTCAACAATTAAACATATAAGGTGTACATGTGAGGTGTACTAGACACAAAGTCGGAATTGAAAGGTATATTGAGTGACAACTGAAACATCTCGGACTTAGGGGGAGGTAGAGATGGTTTCCAGTTGAGAATGTTCTAGAGGCTGCTTGTAAATTGATGATAATTAGCATAGCTAAGTTAATAATTACCTCAATGGTCTGAAGGGAAAATAGAGTGACAGTGATCAAAACTGATTCTCTGGATCCTGTCAGAATCTTATTAAAATAGTGTCAGGAGAAATATAACAGGAAGCCCATGACTAAAAGACACCTTGCTTGGGTGGCTATGATTTGCTAATTAATCAATCTGACAATCTGATCAATGTGATCCTTAAGAGTTTTATATTAGTTTTACTTAGACATTTTGTTATAGATTGTCAATCTTTTTCATTTTTTAAAAATCTTTTTCATTTTTAAAGAAGCTTTTTATTTCTAAATTATGCCACCTTCATGCCAAAAATTTTGCAACATTCAGGTTGCCCAGTCATGGCTGCAAAATGTCTACCATGAAATCTAACAGTGTGCAATAAAATATTTAGCTAGACATATAAAACCCTAGTTAACATTTAACAGGAAACATAATAAAAATGATGCTAATGAATGTGACTCATGATAAACTTTAGACTTGTAAAAAAATGAAATTAATGATGGTTTTAAAACATAAAATGATCATTTCAAAGGAAGAAAATTAGGGTTTTTTTTTAATCTTATTTTATTTATTTTTTTATACAGCAGGTTCTTATTAGTTATCCATTTTATCCACATTAGTGTATACATGCCAATCCCAATCTCCCAGTTCATCCCACCACCACCACCCACCCCACCACTTTCCCCCCTTGGTGTCCATACATTTGTTCTCTACATCTGTGTCTCTATTTCTGCCCTGCAAACCGATTCATCTGTACCATTTTTCTAGATTCCACATATATGTGTTAATATACGATATTTGTTTTTCTCTTTCTGACTTACTTCACTCTGTATGACAGTTTCTAGGTCCATCCACATCTCTACAAATGACCCAATTTCATTCCTTTTTATGGCTGAGTAATATTCCATTGTATACATGTACCACCCCTTCTTTATCCATTCATCTGTCGATGGGCATTTAAGTTGCTTCTATGACCTGGCTATTGTAAATAGTTCTGCAGGGAACATTGGGGTGCATGTGTCTTTTTGAATTATGGTTTTCTCTGGGTATATGCCCAGGAGTGGGATTGCTGGGTCCTATGATAGTTTTATTTTTAGTTTTTTAAGGAACCTCCATACTGTTCTCCACAGTGGCTGTATCAATTTACATTCCCACCAGCAGTGCAAGAGGGTTCCCTTTTCTCCACACCCTCCCCAGCATTTGTTGTTTGTAGATTTTCTGATGATGCCCATTCTAAGTAGTGTGAGGTGATACCTCATTGTAGTTTTGATTTGCATTTCTCTAATAATTAGTGATGTTGAGTAGCTTTTCATGTGCTTCTTGGCCATCTCTATGTCTTCTTTGGAGAAAGGTCTATTTAGGTCTTCTGCCCATTTTTGGATTAGGTTGTTTGTTTTTTTAATATTCAGCTGCATGAGCTGTTTATATATTTTGGAGATCAATTCTTTGTCCATTGATTTATTTTCAAATATTTTCTCCCATTCTGAGGGTTATCCTTTTGTCTTGTTTGTTGTTTCCTTTCCTGTGCAAGAGCTTCTAAGTTTCATTAGGTCCCATTTGTTTATTTTTGTTTTTATTTCCATTACTCTAGGAGGTGGATCAAAAAAGATCTTGCAGTGATTTATGTCAAAGAGTGTTCTTCCTATGTTTTCCTCTAAGAGTTTTATAGTGTCCAGTCTTACATTTAGGTCTCTAATCCATTTTGAGTTTATTTTTGTGTATGGTGTTAGGGAGTGTTCTAATTTCATTCTTTTACATGTAGCTGTCCAGTTTTCCCAGCACCACTTATTAAAGAGACTCTCTTGGGCTTCCCTGGTGGCACAGTGGTTGAGAGTCCGCCTGCTGATGCAGGGGACATGGGTTCGTGCCCTGGCCTGGGAGGATCCCACATGCCGCGGAGCAGCTGGGTCTGTGAGCCATGGCTGCTGAGCCTGCGCGTCCGGAGCCTGTGCTCTGCAATGGGAGAGGCCACAACAGTGAGAGGCCCGCATACTGCAAAAAAAAAAAAAAAAAAAAAAAAGAGACTGTCTTTTCTCCATTGTATATCCTTGCCTCCTTAGTCATAGATTAGTTGACCATAGGTGAGTGGGTTTATCTCTGGACTTTCTATCCTGTTCCATTGATTTATATTTCTGTTTTTGTGCCAGTACCATATTGTCTTGATTACTGTAGCTCTGTAGTATAGTTTGAAGTCAGGGAGTCAGTTTCCTCGACCTCTGTTTTCTTTCTCAAGACTGCTTTGGCTATTTGGGATCTTTTGTGTCTCCATACAAATTTTAAGATTTTTTTTTTCTAGTTCTGTAAAAAATGCTACTGGTAATTTGATAGGGATTTCACTGAATCTGTAGATTGCTTTGGGTAGTATAGTCATTTTCGCAATATTGATTCTTTCAATCCAAGAACATGGTATATCTCTCCATCTCTTTGTACCGTCTTTAATCTCTTTCATCACTGTCTTATAGTTTTCTACATACAGGACTTTTGTCTCCTTAGGTAGGTTTATTCCTAGATATTCTATTCTTTTTGTTGCAATGGTGAATGGGAGTGTTTCCTTAATTTCTCTTTCAGATTTTTCATCATTAGTGTATAGGAATGCAAGAGATTTCTGTGCAATTAATTTTCTATACTGCACCTTTACAAAATTCATTGATTAGCTCTAGTAGTTTTCTGGTGGCATCTTTAGGATTCTCTATGTATAGTATAATGTCAGCTGCAAACAGTGACGGTTTCACTTCTTTTCCAATTTGTACTCCTTTTCTTTCTTTCTTTCTTTTCTCTGATTGCTATGGCTAAGACTCCCAAAACTATGTTGAATAATAGTGGCAAGAGTGAGAATCCTTGTCTTGTTCCTGATCTTAGAGGAAATGCTTTCACATTTTCACCATTGAGAATGTTTACTGTGGGTTTGTTGTATATGGCATTTATTATGTTGAGGTAGATTCCCTCTATGCCCACTTTCTGGAGAGTTTTTTTATCATAAATGGGTGTTGAATTTTGTCAAAAGCTTTTTCTGCATCTATTGAGATGATCATGTGGTTTTTAATCTTCAATTTGTTAATATGGTTTATCACATTGATTGATTTGCATATATTGAAGAATCCTTGCATCCCTGGGATAAATCCCACTTGATCATGGTGTATGATCCTTTTAATGTGTTGTTGGATTCTGTTTGCTAGTATTTTGTTGAGGATTTTTGCATCTATATTCATCAGTGATATTGGTCTGTAATTTTCTTTTTTTGTAGTATCTTTGGTTTTGTAGTATCTTTGGTTTTGGTATCAGGGTGTAGTATCTTTGGTTTTGGTATCAGGGTGATGGTGGCCTAATAACATGAGTTTGGGAGTGTTCCTTCCTCTGCAATTTTTTGGAAGAGGATGGGTTTTAGCTCTTCTCTAAATGTTTGATAGAATTCACCTGTGAAAGCTTCTGGTCCTGGACTTTTGTCTGTTGGAAGATTTTTAATCACAGTTTCAATTTCATTACTTGTGATTGGTCTGTTCATATTTTCTATTTCTTCCTGGTTCAGTCTTGGAAGGTTGTACCTTTCTAAGAATTTGTCCATTTCTTCCAGGTTGTCCATTTTATTGGTATAGAGTTGCTTGTAGCAGTCTCTTAGGATGCTTTGTATTTCTGAGGTGTCTGTTGTAACTTCTCCTTTTTCATTTCTAATTTTATTGATTTGAGTCCTCTCCCTCTTTTTCTTGATGAGTCTGGCTAATGGTTTATCAATTTACTTTATCCTCTTTTTTTGTTTGTTTGTTTGTTTTTGCAGTATGCGAGCCTCTCACTGTTGTGGCCTCTCCCATTGCAGAGCACAGGCTCTGGACGCACAGGCTCAGTGGCCATGGCTCATGGGCCCAGCCGCTCCGTGGCATGTGAGATCTTCCTGGACCAGGGCACGAACCCATGTCCCCTGCATCGGCAGGCAGATTCTCAACCACTGCACCACCAGGGAAGCCCTACTTTATCCTCTTAAAGGACCAGCTTTTAGTTTTATTGATCTTTGCTATTGTTTTCTTTGTTTCTATTTCACCCCCCACCTCTGCAGGAGACCCTCCAACACTAGCAGGTAGGTCTGATTCAGTCTCCTATGGCATCACTGCTCCTTCCCCTGGGTCCCGATGCACAGACTACTTTGTGTGTGCCCTCCAAGAGTTGAGTCTCTGTTTCCCCCAGTCCTGTCAAAGTCCTGCAATCAATCCTGCTAGCCTTCAAAGTTTGATTCTTTACGAATTCCTCCTCCCACTGCCAGACCCCCAAGTTGGAAAGCCTGACTTGGGGCTCAGAACCTTCACTCCAGTGAGTGGACTTCTGTGGTATAAGTGTTCTCCAGTTTGTGGGTCACACACCCAGCAGTTATGGGTTTTTCACTTTATTGTGTTTGCCCCCCTCGTACTGTCTCATTGTGGCTTCTCCTTTGTCTTTGGATGTGGGGTATATTTTTTGGTGAGTTCCAATGTCTTCCTGTCGATGATTGTTCAGCAGTTAGTTGTGATTCCGGTGCTCTCAGAAGAGGGAGTGAGCACATGTCCTTGTACTCTGCCATTACAGGCTTCAACTTGACTAGGTATTATGCAAACACACTCTACAATTCCTGAGGAGCACTGGGGAGACGGTGGACAACATCTCAAACCAAAGAGCCCTTAAAAGACTCAGCTGCCAGGTGTGCAGTGATTCCCCAGGATAGTGGACCAGGAGGAAAGGAAGAAAATGGGGACCACGCAGGATAAGGAGGATCAGAGAAAATGAGCTCGCTCAGCCTGTGTGTGTGTGTGTGTGTGTGTGTGTGTGTGTCTGTCTGTCTGTTTGTGTGTGTCTGTGTGTGTGGATGGGGGCATGGAGAGGGAAAAACAAGAGTGCAAGGGGTCACCAGGAATCCCATTCAGGAGTGTTGCAAATTCAGACTTGGTTCCTATAGAGTTCAATGTTTTCCTATGTTTGCGTGTTCTTGTTTTCTTTTTTTTTTTGTATTTTAGCTTTATTGAGGTATAATTCACCTATCACACAATTCACCCACTTAAAGCACACAATTCAGTGGTTTTAATAAATTCATAGACATGTGGAACCATTTCCACCATCAATTTTAAAACATTTTCATCATTTCAAAAAGAAATTCCTTATCCTTTATCCATAATCCCCCCACTGTAACCTCATCCCAACAGCCCTAAAGCACTAATCTTCTTTCTCTCTCTGTAGATTTGCCTTTTAAAGACATTCATATGAACAAAACTCTATACTCTTTGGTCTTGTGTACTTGGCTTCTTTCACTTAGCATTATGCTTTCAAGGTTCATCCATGTTTTACCAGGGTCAATATCTCAGCAGGTGGATCATCCATTGGAAGTGGCAAGCAAGAAACCAGTCCCTACAAAGGGTCCACCCTCTCACAGCAACCTTGTGAGAATTAAGCAAGGTGTGAGGAGAAGATCTCGCTGTCCAGGGAGGAATTCAACACTAGAAAGTATAAACAAAGCCCAAGCCTAGTTATGTAGCCTAGGCCAGTAAAGATGGAGGTGCAGGTGTCTCTCCTGACCTCCGAACAGGAGGCCTCTGGTAACAAAACAAGCTATAGACCCAGCTCAATGATTGTAGTCACTTCCCTCCTCCTGTTTTCACATGATGGACAATAATACCAGTTACCAACAGCACAAAGATCAGGAACAATGCAATAGGCTGTTTTGGTTATTATAATATATCAATATTATTATCATCATGAGAAATAGAATCACCTCAGCACAGACTTTTTAATGAGGCAACAATACTTTGTCCAATTTGGAAAAGATGTATACATTTTGTAGAGCATCTGTTCATTGTTTATATATTACTGAGCTTTCATAATAGTTTGTCCTTACCCAAAAGAGACACACAAACTTCTTATCTGAAATTTTGAAATAACGATAGCTTTTGACCTACCAGATTCCCATTGATCTTAAATAGATAGAATACTTACATTGTTCAGGATTTTTTGATTAGTTTACTGTTAATTTGAAAATTTAAAAATCATTCATAAAAAAGAGGTCTTCCAAATTCATAATACTTTTACTTTACTATAAAGTATTAAAAACTAAAGTCAGTAGCAATTGTTTGATGAATCCAAATAGACCTTTGTATTCTTTAATGTGTCTAAATCAAAGCTTTCAGTTATATAATTCAACAACCTATGTCTATTCTCTACTGTGGAGGAATGAGACGTGGAGGGTCTCACATCCAGGCAGTTCATGTTAGTCTTTTCACTAATATACGATTTTAGGTAAAAAAGTTTTAATTTGACAATTTTTAAAGACATTATATGACTGAGTTTATTATTATTTTAATGAAAGTTTTGTGACATAATCAACATGTCATAAAGTTCACCCCTTTATCTTGTCCATTTTAATGGTTTTTAGTATGTTCACAAAGTTGTACATCCCTCACCACTGTGTAATTCCAGAACATTTTCATCACCCCAAGATGAAACCTCATTTCAGTCAGCAGTCACCCACATCTTCCACTACCCCAGTCCTAGCATCCACTAATCACTCTCTGCCTCTATTGATTTGCCTGTTCTAGACATTTAATATGAAAGGAATTATATAATATGTGGCCTTTTATTTCATGGTTCATCCACATTTTACCTTGTATCAATACTTCACTTATTTTCATGACCAGATAATATTCCTTTATACAGACATACCACATTTGTCTATCCATTCATTACTTGTTGGACCTTTGGGTTGTTTCCACATTTGGCTCTCATGAATAATACTACTATAAATATTGTGTACAAATTTTGGTGTGGGTGTATGTTTTAAATTCTCTAGGGTATATATTTAGGAGTGCAGTTGCTGGGCCTATGTTTCACTTTTTGAAGGACTGCCAAACTATTTTCCTAAGTGGCTCCACCATTTTACATTCCCACCAACAATGTTAAAGAGTTCCAATTTCTCATAGGCACATGAAAACTTGTTCAACATTGCTAATTATTAGAGAAACACAAATCAAAACTACAATGAGGTACCACTTCACAGCAGTCAGAATGGCCATTATTAGAAAGTCTACAAATAATAAAATCTAGAGAGGGTGTGGAGAAAAGGGAACTCACCTACACTGTTGGTGGAAATGTAAATTGCTACAGCCACTATGGAGAACAGCCTGGAAGTTCCTTTAAAAATGAAAGTTAGAGTTTTCATATGATCCTGCAATCCCACTCTTGGACATATATCCAAAGAAAACTATAATTTGAAAAAATACATGCCCCACAATGTTCATTGCAGCACTATTTACAATAGCCAAGACATGGAAGCAACCTAAAAGTCCATTGACAGAGGAATGGGTAAAGAAGATGTGGTACATATATACAATGGGATATTACTCAGCCATAAAAAAGAATGAAATAGTGCCATTTGCAGCAACGGACCTAGAGATTATCATACTTAGCGAAGTGAGTGAGGCAAAGACAAATATCATATGATATCACTTACATGTGGAATCTAAAAATGATGCAAATGAACTTATTTACAAAGTGGAAATGGACTCACAGATATAGAAAACAAACTTATGGTTACCAAAGGGGAAAGTGGGAGGAGAGATAAATTAGGAGTTTGGGATTAACAGATATACAGAACTATGTATAAAATAGATAAACAACAAGGACCTACTGTATAGCACAGGGAACTATATCCAATATCTTATAATAAACTATAATGTGAAAAAACAAAAGAGTTCCAATTTATCCACATCCTGTCAATACTTCTTATTGACATCTTTTTTTATTATAGCTATGCTAGTGGGAGTGGAGTGTTATTTCATTGTGGTTTTGATTTGCTTTTCCCTAAAAACTAATGATGTTAAGAATCTTTGCATGTGTTTATTAGCCATTTGTATAACTTCTTTGAAGAAATTTCTATTCAAAACTCTTGCCCATTTTTTAGTTGGGTTATTATTATTTTTTAACCATTAAGTTGTAAGAGTTCTTTATGTATTTTGGGTACCAGTCCCTTGTCAGACATATGATTTGCAAATATTTTCTCCCATGGGGGTTTTCTTTTCAATTACTTGATGGTATCCTTTGAGTCACAAATTTTTTAATTTTAATATATTTCAATATATCCATTTTTTCATTTGTCAGTGATGCTCTTGGTATTATCCATGAAATCATTGCCTAATCCAAGGTCATAAGATTTCTTTCTATGCTTTCTTCAAATGACTTATAGTTTTATCTGATACATTTTGAGTTAATTTCTGTACATGATGTGAGGTAGGAGTCCAAATTCATTGTTTTGCATATGTATACCCTGTTGTTCCAGCACCATTTGTGGAAAAGACTATTCTTTTCTCATTAAATTATCTTGACCCCCTTGTGGAAAATCAATTGATTATAAATGTAAGCATTCATTTCTGTATCCTAAAATCTGTTCCATTGAGCTAGTACCACACTGGCTTGATTACTGTAGCTTTGTAATAAGTTTCAAAATTGGAAATGTGAGTCTTCCAACTTTGTTCTTTTTCAAGATTGCTTTGACTATTCTGGGTCCTTTTCATATCTATATGAATTTTTAAAGTTACAGCCAAAATTTAGGAGCTTTTTTACATTCTTTGTGATTTCTTATGTAGATAATATGCTATCTGCAAATAGGGCTAGTTTTATTTCTTTTTTTCTGAGTTGCATGTCTTCTATTTAATTTTCTTAAGTTATTACACTGGCCATATCTGCTAGTATTATGTTGAATAAGTTTGTAACATGAACATCTTGCCTTCTTCTTGATTGTAGGTAGAAAACATCCAGTCTTTCACTGTTAAGTACATGTTAACTGTAGGGTTCTGTAGATGTTCTTTATCAAGTTGAAGAAATTCTCCTCTATGCCTATTTTATTGAGATTTTTGTCAAACATGTGTGTTGGATTTTGTCAAATGCTTTTGCTGCATTGATTCATATGAACATGTGATTTTTCTTCTTTAGCCTGTTAATAGGGTAGATTACATTGATTGATCTATTATTTGACAGTGGAACAGTCTTGCATAACTATGATAAACCTCTCTTGTTTGTGGTAAATAATTCTTATTGCATACTATATTATTAATATTATATACTATTTATTACATATTGCTGAATTTTATTTGTTAATATTTAAGAATTTTTACCTCTGTTCATGAAGGATATTCATCTTTATTTTTCCTTTTTCTTAACATGTCTGTCTGGTTTTGATATCAGGGCAATGCTAGTTTCATAACATGAATTAAGGACATGCCCCTTTCTCTTATATTTTCTGAAACAGGTTGTGTAGAACTGGTGTTAATTCCTTTGTAAACATTGATAGAAACTATCAGTGGAACTCTCTGGGCCTGGAGTTTTCTCTACTGGGAGTTTTTAAGTTAGAAATTCAATTTCATTCATATTACAGAATTATTATTTTTAATATTTTTATTTTATATATTATTATTATTAAATGTATGTATATGTTCTTAACTTTTTAAACTATTTTTAAAAATTTTAAGTAAGAAAGTTCCTTTTCTGACCCCTTGACCAACACCTTCTTTTCTGGTAGACTTGGCAGTTCTTGGTCTCTCTCCGACTGGTTACTCACTCTCCTTCCCTCGGAAAGTCATGAGGCTCTGGGTTTCTACCTTCACCTCTCTATCAATATAGCCTCTCCTATCCAACTTTTTAGGTTACCTCAAATCACCACTCCCTCTGTTAGAATGTCTTTTCTCCTCTGAAAGACACACACCTATTCCAAACAGGAAATATTATCAAGTGTTGGCTCTCTTGGTGGTCTTCCTGCTTTTGGTCAAATACCTTCTCTATTTGTTTTCTGAAAAGGAGGACAGCTCTAACGAGATAATATCTAAGATCTTGTCTAGATTTAAAATGATGTTATTCCATGTTTCTAAATACAAAAGCACCAACTTTCCTTTGAAGTCAACACCTCTCATTCTATAATGAGAAACTAGAAATCTTTCAGTTTTATACTTTCCCTTCTTTTTGCCTTCTTTATCAAATGTGTCACCATTACTTTCCATTCATTTTTGAAGTGTTCACTGGTCTCTTCCCTCTGGTTGGACCCATCATTTAGTTCCTTCCAGTATTTTCTTTATTCTTTCTTTTTTTCTCTCTCAGGAATGCCCTGTCCCTTCCTTCTACTATCTAAATTGCATTCATCTGATATCCCATAACACTGTATCATATAAATATGCACATATTGTATAAATATATGTACATTTAATGCAAATATTATAAATATGCATTAAACAAATACACTACAAGTCATCAATGTCTTCAAATTTGTCACCTTAAAAACTCATACATTTTTGTTAAAGTAACCCTATATTGGTAACGTCTTTATTGGAATGGCTCTCATATGCTTGGGCATGTATATAATTTTAATGTCCTCAGGGTGAGAATATAATCTTAAAACACCAAAAGTTAGTTAAAGTTGTCCATCAAACTGGCTAATAACATTTTCAGGGCTTTTTAAAAAGTGTGTCAATAAGAGATAGGTATTCTTATGTTTTTGTAACTTTCTCTGAAAGCAAATGTAAATGACAGCATTCCAAAATTGTTATGCTGTGGCAATGTCAACAGACTTAATAGATAGTTTGCCAAAGTAGCCCTTTGAATGACAATATTCTTTTGAATGTATAAATTATATTTTGTATTTTAATCACAACGACCTGCCACATATTATTCAAAAAGTATTTTATACATTATCTTCTCTAAATCACGGATTATAAGCTCCTCAAGGACATATTTTTTGCCTCACGTATATTTTGCAATGCTTAACATCTTTATTCCTTGTGAGATGGCCTGTGTGGACTCCCTGAAAACAGTCAGTGCAATGTGTACAGTGCTTCAGTGTATAATTCAAGAATCAAAGAGATAGCCCTCGTATTGGAAATAACTCCTGATTTTGTTATGAGATTTACGTAATGATTTTGCATTATCAAAGATAAAAGTCCCCGGGCTTCCCTGGTGGTGCAGTGGTTGAGAGTCTGCCTGCTAATGCAGGGGACACGGGTTCGAGCCCTGGTCTGGGGAGATCCCACATGCCGCGGAGCAACTAGGCCCGTGAGCCACAACTGCTGAGCCTGCGTGTCTGCAGCCTGTGCTCCGCAACAAGAGAGGCCGTGACAGTGAGAGGCCCACGCACCACAATGAAGAGTGGCCCCCGCTTGCCGCAACTAGAGAAAGCCCTCGCACAGAAACGAAGACCCAACACAGCAAAAATAAATAAAATAAATTAAAAATAAAAGTCCCCAAAGGCCAAAGACAAAAGCAATTTTTTAAAAAGAATGAATTGGTAAACTGCATTTGTGGAATTGCTTTTGGATGCTGGAATGTACACGAAATGAATTAATGGATAATACTGAAGTGACAGTTTTAATATTATGGCTCCAAGAGCTGTTATGAAGCATGCAAAACTAATCAATTTAGATTATTTGGTTCAGTTATTATTTTCTCTTCAGGGGGATTCCTGAATCATTAAACTTAGTAATTTCTATAGCTACAATGGGTATCTGATTAGATGGCTCACCTAATGAAACAGTAAACAGTTTACCAAATTAAAAGCCGCCAAGGGGGAAAAAGGCTAAAATCTTCATCTTTTCAAATTTCAAATGTTTAATCAGGAATACTAGCTATGTAAGGTAGGCTTAATGAAGCTTCATCATGTAAATAAATTCAAGTACAGAGCATGATTTTTTTAATATTTTATTTTAAAAAGCATTACATAAGACAGTTTTGTGATATTTAGAAGTGGAAGTTTACAAGAACATAAGACTTGGTATAAGCATTTATAGAGACAAGGCATTATTTCTTGAAGTTCAAGGAAAAAGCTGAAACTACAATTGTACAATAAATGGGTGCTTTCCCAATCTTACCACATTTATGCCTGGTTCCCTTTAAGCAAGTAAACATATATCATGAGTTCCTTCTGGAGGTGTCAGTCACACCATGAAACCTTCTTACAGGAGGGGTTCCCCTACCTTAATAAGCCTTTTGACCAGGACTGCATGATTAATCTGGGTAGAAGCTGACCCCACTGGAGCATTTCTCATCCAAATCATTGTTACCGAATCAGGTCCACCTGCTGGCTGCTTAAAAAATCAGTTCTTGCAAATGTTGGTAGAAAGGAAAGTTGCCTTTAATCAGAATGTTCACAATCTGGGGAGATGGTGGACTCAGCATTCCCCAAAAACCATCACCGAAGATGCTCCTCTGCCATGAGAAAGTTTTTAAATGGAAAAAGGGAAGTAATCTCAGTTAATCATTGAGATAGAGGGTCAGAGTTGTAACATCCCCTACTGTGTACAGGCTTGTGTGCAGCCTTGTCAACTTTTTGTGATTTTTCTGTAGATACTATTTTTATTTTAAATTATATGAGAATATATTTACTGACATGAAAATATGGCATGCCCACAAAATTGTATCAAATGAAAAGAGAAAATGCATATGTTTTTGTATGTACACATTAAGTGGGCACTACAGGGAAATACCTGGATTTAAAAGTTTTTTGCCTGTTTGTACTTTCTCATTTTTTTGGTTTTGCTTTGTTTTAATTTTTGTTGGAATATAGTTGACTTACAATGTTGTGTTAGTTTCATTTCAGCAAAATGAATCAGTTATACATATATATATATATATATATATATATATATATATATATATATACACTCTTATTTTAGATTCTTTTCCCATATAGGCCATTACAGAGTACTGAGTAGAGTTCACTGTGTGATACAGTAGGCTCTTATTAGTTACCTATTTTATATATAGTAGTGTGCATGTGTCAATCCCAATCTCCCAATTTACCAGCCCCCCATCCCCTGATAACCATAAGTTTTGTTTTTTTTTACATCTGTGACTCTACTTCTGTTCTGTAAATAAGTTTATTTGTACCATTGTTTTTAGATTCTACATATAAGTGATATATGATGTTTGTCTTTCTGTGTCAGACTTACTTCATTCAGTATGACAATCTCTAGGTCCATCCATGTTGTTGCAAATGGCATTATTTTGTTCTTTTTTATTGCTGAGTAATATCCCATTGTATATATGTACCACATCTTCTTCATCCATTCCACTGCTGATGGACATTTAGGTTGCTTCCATGTCCTGGATATTGTAAATAGTGCTGCAGTGGAAATACATTGTGGTGCATGTACCTTTTAGAATTATGGTTTTCTTGAGTATATGCTCAGGAGTGGGATTACTGGATCATATGGTAGCTCTAGTTTTAGTTTTTTAAGGAACCTCCATACTGTTCTCCATAGTGGATGTAACAATTTACATTCCCATCTACAGGGTAGGAGGGTTCCATTTTCTCCATATCCGCTCCAGCATTTATTGTTTGTAGATTTTTGATCATGACCATTCCGGCTGGTGTGAGGTTTTACCTCATTGTAATTTTGATTTGAATTTCTATGATTAGTGATGTTGAGAATCTTTTCACCTGCTTTTTGGCCATCTGTATGTCTTCTTTGGAGATATGCCTATTTAGACCTTCCACCCATTTTTTAATTAGGTTGTTTGTTTTTTTTGATATTGAGCTGCATGAGTTATTTGTATATTTTGGAGATTAATCCCTTGTTGATTGCTTCATTTCCAAATATTTTCTCCCATTCTGAGGGTTGTTTTTTTGTTTTGTTTATGGTTTTCTTTGCTGTGCAAAACCTCTTAGGTTTAATTAGATCCCATTTGTTTATTTTTGGTTTTATTTTTATTACTCATAGTTTGGGAAGTCCTAGCTATGGCAATCAGAGAAGAAAAAGAAATAAAAGAAATCCAAATGGGAAAAGAAGAAGTAAAACTGTTACTGTTTGCAGATGACATGATACTATACATAGAAAAATCCTAAAGATGCTACTAGAAAACTACTAGTGCTCATCAATGAATTTGGTAAAGTTGGAAGATACAAAATTAATATACAGAAATCTCTTGCATTCTTATACACTAACAATGAAAGATCAGAAAGAGAAATTAAGGCAATGATCCCATTTGCCATTGCATCAAAAAGAATGAAATACCTAGGAATAAACCTAGCTAAGGAGGCAAAAGACGTGTACTCAGAAAACACTAAGATAATGATGAAAGAAATCAAAGATGACACAAACAGATGGAGAGATATACCAAGTTCTTGGATTGGAAGAATCAACATTGTGAAAATGACTGTACTACACAAAGCAATCTACAGATTCAGTGCAATCCCTATCAAATTACCAATGGCATTTTTCAGAATTAGAACAAAAAATTTTACAATATGTATGGAAACACAAAAGACCCCAAATATCCAAAGCAATCTTGAGAAAGAAAAAAGGTGCTGGAGGAATCAGTCTCCCTTACTTCAGACTATACTACAAAGCTACAGTAATCAAGACAGTATGGTACTGGCACAAAAACAGAAATATGGATCAATGAAAAAGGATAGAAAGCCTAGAGATAAGCCCACACACCCATGGGCACCTAATCTATGACCAAGGAGCAAGAATATACAATGGAGAAAAGACAGCCTCTTCAACAAGTGGTGCCATAAAAACTGGACAGCTACATGTAAAAAAATGAAATTAGAGCACTCCCTAACACCCTAAACAAAAATAAACTAAAAATGGGTTATAGACCTAAATATAAGGCTGTACACTATATAACTCTCAGAGGAAAACATAGGCAGGACACTCTTTGACATAAGTTGCAGCAAGATCTGTTTTAATCCACCTCCTAGATGCTATCTTGTTCACCCAGTTTGTTCATGACATTACTGAAGGGGAAGCTAGGGAAGAGATCTGGTCATCTGTTAATTACTTATTCTTCAGTTCTACTTCTTTGATGTACTGAAAGAACCAACAGGTTAGGCAAGGTATTGTGTGATCAAAGATTTGAAAGGTGTGCTAGGGCAGGAGATGAGTAGAGCATGGGTGTGCCTGGTTAAGGTTAGAAACAAGGCAAAGGGGCCTCCTGCAGAGAGCTCTTTTTTGCCAAAAGCTGGTTACAGTGTATCTTTTATGTCTGGTAGCTGGTTAAGTGGGAGGTGAATTTTCCTGTATACAGAAGTTGACTTGTGACTTTTAAGGTACAGGGATGACAGTACTGTGCAGTTCAAAGACATATCTAATAGTAAAGTGTTACAGTTGATAAACAAATAGCAGGAGCTTGAGCTCCTAATGCCAACTGCAGAAAGTTAAGCTCTGTAAAACCCATTTAGGCCAGTGGGGCATGGTTTTTAAAAGGTTAAGCCATTTAGAATGGAGTTCCTTAACTGTAGTCAGGGTTGCCTATTCTTTTATCACACTGATCACTTCTATCTACTCTTTTTTTTTTTGCGGTACACAGGCTTCTCACTGCTGTGGCCTCTCCCATTGCAGGCTCTGAACACGCAGGCTCAGTGTCCATGGCTCACAGGCCCAGCTGCTCCACGGCATGTGGGATCTTCCCAGACCGGGGCACGAAACCATGTCCCCTGCATCAGCAGGCAGACTCTCAACCACTGCGCCACCAGGGAAGCCCCCTCTACTCTATTTTTATTAAAACTTTCAAATGTGAAATATTTGTACAAATAATCCATATATATTTGGTTTAGTCTGTTAACATTTGAAAATTATTCTGAAATTTAAAATGTACATACAATGTATTAAGGAATTAAGCTGCTTTGTTTTAAAAGAGGGATCCTTAAAGTACTCTTGTATATTTTGGAGATTAATCCTTTGTCTGTTGTTTCATTTACAAATATTTTCTCCCATTCTGAGGGTTGTCTTTTTGTCTTGTTTATGGTTTCCTTTGCTGTGCGAAAGTTTTAAGTTTAATAAGTCCCATTTGTTTATTTTTGTTTTTACTTCCATTACTCTACAAAGTGGGTTGAAAAAGATCTTGCTGTGGTTTATGTCAGAGTGTTTTCCCTATGTTTTTCTCTAAGAGTCTTTTAGTGTCTGGTCTTACATTTAAGTCTTTAATCCATTTGGAGCTTATTTTTGTGTATGATGTTAGGTAGTGTTCTAATTTCATTCTCTTACATGTAGCTGTCCAGTTTTCCCAGCACCACTTATTGAAGAGGCTGTCTTTTCTCCATTGTATTGTATTGTTCTTGCCTCCTTTGTCATAAATTAGGTGCCCATATGTGCATGGGTTTATCTCTGGGCATTCTATCTTGTATCATTGATCTATATTTCTGTTTTTGTGCCTGTACCATACTCTCTTGATTACTGTAGCTTTGTGGTATAGTTTGAAGTCAGGGAGCCTGATTCCTCCAACTCCATTTTTCTTTCTCAAGATTGCTTTGGCTATTCGGGGTCTTTTGTTTTTCCATACCGATTGTACATTTTTTTGTTCTAATTCTGTGAAGAATGCCATTGGTAATTTGATAGGGATTGCACTGAATCTGTAGATTGCTTTGGGTAGTATAGTCATTTCACAATATTGATTCTTCCAGTCCAAGGACATGGTATATTTCTCCATTTGTTTATGTCATCTTTGATTTCTCTCATCAGTGTTGTATAGTTTTCTGAGTACCAGTCTTTTGCTCAATCTCCAAAATATACAAACAGCTCATGGAGCTCAATATCAAAAAAAATAAACAATCCAGTTAAAAAATGGGCAGAAGACCTAAATAGACATTTCACCAAGGAAGACATACAGATGGCAAAGAGGCACATGAAAAGATGCTCAACATCACTAATTATTAGAGAAATGCAAATCAGTACTACAATGAGGTATTACCTCACGCCGGTCAGAATGGCCATCATGAAAAATATCTACAAACAATAAATGCTGGAGAGGGTGTGGAGAAAAGGGAACACTCCTGCACTGTTGGGAAGAATGTAAATTCATACAGCCACTATGGGAAACAGTATGGAGGTTCCTTAAAAAACTAAATATAGAGCTACCATATGACCCAGAAATCCCACTACTGGGCATATACCCCGAGAAAACCATAATTCAGAAAGAGTTATGTACCACAATGTTCATTGCAGCTCTATGTACAATAGCCAGGACATGGAAGCAACCTAAGTGTCCATCGACAGATGAATGGGTAAAGAAGTTGTGGTACTTATATACAATGGAATATTACTCAGCCATAAAAAGAAATGAAATTGAGTTGTTTGTAATGAGGTGGATGGACCTAGAGTCTGTCATACAGAGTGAAGTAAGTTAGAAAAAGAAAAACAAATACCATATGCTAACACATATATATGGAATCTAAAAAAAAAAAAAAGTATGGTACTGATGAACCTAGTTGCAGGGCAGGAATAAAGAGGTAGACATAGAAAGTGGACTTGATGACATGGGGTGGGATGGCAAAGCTGGGGCGAAGTGAGAGTGGTATGGACATATATACACTACTGAATGTAAACTAGTTAGTGGGAAGCAGCCGCATAGCACAGGGAGATCAGCTCGGTGTTTTGTGACCACCTAGAGGGGTGGGATAGGGAGGGTGGGAGGGAGAAGCAAGAGGGAGGGGATATGGGGGTATATGTATGCATATGGCTGTTTCACTTTGTTGTGCAACAGAAACTAACACAGTATTGTGAAGCAATTATACTCCAATAAAGATCTATTAATAAATAAATGTATGAAATGGGGGAAAAAAGTACTCTTGTAAAGGAAATGACATTATGAATTAGGTGAATGAACAGAATCCCTGTGAATGTGTGAGAATCACTTGATCTGTTACTGCTCTTATCTTTGCTCTGGGTGTCTACACTGCATGCCACTGGGGACCATAGAGTCTGGCAGTGCACACACTGAAAACCCAGACTTTCTCTGTAGTTCAGCTACTTCTATTTGATATTTTGTATAAAATAATACAGTGGCCCTCCACTTTTTAAATCACCTAAGTTAAACCTATGACAGGACACAGTAATATTGCCAGTGAATTAGGCATCATGAAATGACTGCATTTACATGCTAAGTTCAGGTTCCCCTGAACTTTTTCATTAAACAAATCCTACTCTTTACTCTTTCTCTAACTAACTCCACAAGGAAAAAATATATATAAAAAAAGAACATATCTGATGCCGAACTAAAGCAAATTGTTTTCCAATGTTTGTCTCATTTTAAGTAGATATTGGACTCCTCCCAAGGACACCAGCTTCCCCCCTTACATCTGGTATCCCAGGACATGCCAGTCTACAGACTGGCTCAGGGCTTCAGTTTATGCTATAAACCACTGCATGTGATCCAACTGGCATATGCAGTTCACTTCATTTGAAGCAAATTCTGTTTTTAAAAACTTTTATTGGATGCAGTTGATTTAAAATGTGTTAGTTTCAGGTGTACAGCAAAGTGATTCAGTTATACATATATGTATATATTCTTTTTGAGACTCTTTTCCATTATAGGTTATTATAAGATATTGACTATAGTTCCCTGTGCTATACAGCAGGTCCTTGTTGGTTACCTATTTTATATATAGTAGTGTGTATATGTTAATCCCAAACTCTTAATTTATCCCTCTCTGCCTTTCCCTTTTGGTAACATAAGTTTGTTTTCTATGTCTGTGAGTCTGTTTCTGTTTTGTAAATAAGTTCATCTGTATCATATTTTAGATTCCACATATAAGGGATATCATATGATATTCATCTTTCTCTGACTTACTTCACTTAGCATGATGATATCTAGGTCCATCCACGTTGCTGCAAATGGCATTATTTCATTCTTTTTTTAATGGCTGAGTAATATTCCATTTTGTGTGCATACCACATGAAGCAAAATCTTCTTTCGAAAGCTTGAGCTTGTAACATTGTTTATTGAGGCCCCATTTTTTGATAAACAGTGTTTCTATTTACCTTGGAGAAATAGGGCTCCACAAGGACTTTGCAGTAGAAGTTCAATAAGTACTTGTGGGCTTCCCTGGTGGCGCAGTGGTTGAGAGTCCGCCTGCCGTTGCAGGGGACGCGGGTTCGTGCCCCGGTCCGGGAAGATCCCCCGTGCCGCGGAGCGGCTGGGCCCGTGAGCCATGGCCGCTGAGCCTGTGCGTCCCGAGCCTGTGCTCCATGACGGGAGAGGCCACAACAGTGAGAGGCCCACATACAGCAAAAAAAAAAAAGAATAAGTACTTGAAGTTGAACTGATTCCACATTAATTATTCCTTTGCAGGAAAAGTGGTCACATCCTGAAAGACTTCACCTCTCTGAACCAAGGAAGGTAAGACTCTAGATATTTCCAGAGAACCTAAGTCAACCTTTGCCTGGTTCTTTGTGTTCAGTATTTATTACTGCCTCGTATGTGTTGTTGGGCAAGACAGGTTCCCAAGGAGGCCATAGTCCAGTCAGAGAAGATTCAAGTAAACAAAATCATCTCTCCACAGGAGGTCTGCTGAGAAGGGTCAGGATGGAAGACTAGAGCAACCGAGAAGGAACACAACATTTGGGAGAAAATGAAGGCGATCAGTCAGGGGGGACTTCTGAGAGGAGGTGACTTTTAAGTCACTGAGTTTTGGAAGGTAGACTTGGAGTAAAGGTAAACTGATTGAGGGAGGAAGTGTCTGGTGGAACAGGCGTGCATGCAGCGCCTTAGAGACCTGGGCAAGGAAGGGTGGCCAAGGGACTCCTGATAACTCAGCTTAGGTAGAATAAGGTGACCGTGGGGGGGCAGGGGGGAGGGGGGAGGAGTAGGGAAAGGTAATAACTTAATTTGCTACATTAGGGAGTTTGGGATTAAGCCTTCAGGTGATGGAAAATCATAAAGTTTTGTGAGCAGACCTGATCTGATTGCAGTCTGAGCAATGCCCTAAATCATTCCCAGCCTGGAACAGGGGACAAGAAAGCCACTGGGCCAGCGGGAAAGCAGAGCAGTGTAGAGCTTTACTGGGGGATCTTCACAGTCAGCTTTGAGCCTAAGGAACTTGGCTCATGTTAGAATCGCTAGTTGATTTTTTTTTTTTTTTTTTTTTTTTTTTTTTT
>NW_006783500.1:1491937-1551766 GCF_000442215.2 Lipotes vexillifer
TCTCACTACTGTGGCCTCTCCCGTTGCGGAGCACAGGCTCCGGATGCTCAGGCTCAGCGGCCATGGCTCACGGGCCCAGCCGCTCCACGGCATGTGGGATCTTCCTGGACCGGGGCACGAACCCGTGTCCCCTGCATCAGCAGGCAGACTCTCAACCACTGCACCACCAGGGAAGCCCTCTCTAGTTGAATTTAAACACCAGTCCTCTTTCCCAGCACCATCATCCTGGGTCCCAACCATGGATCTCCATGCTTCCCTCTATGTGTGTTGACCTCTAATATGGGGTAGGACACTCCCTCTGCTCCACCGAAGTGCCATGAGGACAGTGGCAAAGTGCTTCCTGGAGAAGGAGCCTGAGTGATGCCCCAGACAGTCTCAAATCAAACCTTGGCTTTGTCAGCTTTAGCTGTGTGGCCTTGGGAAATCACTTAAACTTTCTGAGCCTTGGTTTTCTCACCTTAAAGATAGAAAACAAAAGAGCCATCTGGGAAAGCTGTAAGAATTGAAGACCATTTATCTAAGGCCTCTAGCATGGAGGGAACCCTCAGTGGGCAACGTGTGCAATTAACCTTCTCACTAGCATTTGCAGGATGCTCCAGAGAAGCAGCTGCCTTGTCCCGGGATGAATGTTGTTCTGGCTCCCTGATTGTGGTCCTGATCAGAGCCCCTTCCAGGGAACAGAGACCACGAAATGGAGACAGTTTGAAGCCCTGACTCTCCTGGCTGAGCTTTCAGATATTTCAAAGAATGCAAGCAAGCAGAGTGGTTTAGGAGAAGGGAAGCTGGCACTTCTCTCCTATTTTCACATGACTCTAACAAGGCAGCCCACACCGTTTCTGAGGGTAATGAGGATGTGATCCATAGTTTAAGCAGAAAAACCTGCTTAGAGAAGAAATGGGGGAAATCTACCCTGAGCAGAGAGCTCAGGGAGCTTTGGGCAGAAGGAACGGAGACAGAGACAGAGGGACTTCTATGTAATTGGCTCCCAATGCACATTCACTGAGGACTTTTTCTTCCGTCCCTAAAGGCAAGAAAATCAGAAAAATCTTTTCCTCTGTCTCTACAGCTGGCATTTTTGCAGTGATCATTAGTAGAACATGTTAGCAGTGGAAAACAGGTTCTGCTTTGCCAAAACTGGCAGTCATTTGTGCCCAAAGCAAATAGGAATAGAAATAATGACACCAATATTGTAGTTACTGTACCAGGAGTGAGCCAGCTCTTCTGGGCCTACAGGTTCCATAAGGTCCATCTCAGGATCCTCACGTAGCCTGACCTCTGGGTGTCATTACACATGTGTGACCAGAGAACAGAGGGGGCAGGGCAGAAGGTACAAATCTGTGACCAAATGCAAGCCGCCAGCAGACTCAGCAGCCCAGGACCGTCTCTTCCCAAGGGGTTTACCTCCTTTAATTGCAGGAAAAGCTTGAAAATTAAGCCCACTTTAACGGAAATATTGTTAGAAAACTTCCTGAAAGCAGTTTAGAGAATTGGGCTATTTTATCAATAGCCTTTGAAAAAATGTCATATGTTTGATCCAGAATGTCATTTCTAAGAATATACCTTGACATAATCATTTAAAGTACACACAAAGATGTTTTAAGTACAAAAATGCATATTATAGAGAGCTTTTAATAAAAAAGCAAACATTTTGAATAAATAGCAATAAACTGTTAATTTAATAAATTGACATTATCCATATTGAATATATTCAACTATTAAAGGAGATTTATGGGACTTCAAGTGAAAATATTTATTGTTTAAATTTTCTCTTTTTCTCACTTCAAAGAAAAGAGATCCACTCAAACTATCCAGTAAGGGGTACTCTTCCTCTTTTCACAGGATACATGTGAAGTGAAACTAGCATGGAATTTAAAAAAGTCATTAGGAACAGAGGTGACTTTTGCAAAAGAGAGAAAGAAAATCAAAAATACAATCAGGAAGATGGTTAATGACACAGCACTAGAAAATTGGGAGAAATCCTGCTGTCTTTACGATTTCACACTGTATTGTTCCAGGAGTATTAACCACTGCAGTTAAACAAGGGGAAAAAAGCAGGAAGAATAAATATTGTAAAGTAGGAAACACAATTATTATTATTTAAAAATGATATAATTTTATATTTGAAAATTATAGGACAACATTTCTAGAAAGTAACAAGACAATAAGATTTAGGAAATTAAAAAATAAAAAATTATCAGAATGTATAATAAAAAATCAGAAAAGATAAAGTATCTAAGAATAAACATTTGAGGAACCCGCAGGAAGTCAAGTGGCATGGGTGCCTGTGTCCTGACCACAGCAGAGTGAGTGAGGGCTCTGGAAGCCATGATTTGGTCTATTTTTCCTCCATTCTTAAAGTAGTGAAAAATCTCTGAAGAGTTTCAAAAGGAGACCTGAAGATGATATTCTCCCTCTGAAAGGGTAGGCTAGCTGTAAATGAGGAAGTCGTTTTGAGGTAAGCCGCTTAGCTAAGGAGAGAGAAGTTTTAGGTGTGGACTCATTAGAATAGTGTCTGCAGTAGTAAGAAATCCAGACAAGAGATACTAGTAGTTTAGATAGGACAGGAAAAACTGTACTAACCTCGTGATGTTTAGGAAATACAATTAATAGGGCTCCATAATGAATGGGGTACAGGGATGAGTGGGAACAAGCTGCCCGGCTGACTTCTGGCTTTATGAGTCACACAGATGTGTAGATGGGGATGCCCCTTATGTGAGATAGGAAACACTGAAAGAGGGCATACCTTGTTCTATTGCACTTCACTTTATTATACTTCCCAGATATTGCAGTTTTTACAAATTGAAGATCTGCGGCAACCCCGCATTGTCTGATAATGGTTAGCATTTTTTAGCGATAAAGTATTTTTAATTAAGGTATGTACATTGTATTTTTAGACACAATGCTATTGCACACTTAATGGACTACAGTATAGTGTAAACATAATTTTCATATGCACTGAGAAACCAAAAAATTCTCGTGACTTAATTTATTGCAAGTTTTACCTTATGGCAGCGGTTTTGAACTGAATCTGCAATATCTCCGAGGTATTGTAATTCAAATAACTCAAATAGCGTAACTCAGAACTCAAAAACTTATTTTCGCAAAAAGATTTCTCTAACATGAGTTTCAATAGCCTATTTTGAAACTCAGAAAACTGGTGAATCATTTTTTTTAGTTCTCTCCTTTACTCTCTTAAGACATGGGATGGCTCAATATTCTGTAATAACCTAAATGGGAAAAGAATTTGAAAAAGAATGGATACTTGTATGGGTATAACTGAATCACTTTGCTGTACACCTGTAACTAACACATCACTGTTAATCAACTATATTCCAATATAAAAACAAATTAAAAAAAGAAACAGAACATTCATAAAAGGTTGCTTATGACATAGAACTAAAATGTCTATGTGTTAAACCTAAAATAATGTCTCAAAAAATTACAAAAGTCTGAAATCAAACCTGTCACATTTTGTAATCACAAATCAATAATATCAATAATCGTGGATTAATAAGTTGAATAATATTGGATTAAAATAATATCAATAATACTGAAGTAGAAATCAATAATAAAAATAGAATATTTTAAGAAAGACATGAGATGGGGCTTCCCTGGTGGCACAGTGGTTGGGAGTCCGCCTGCCGATGCAGGGGACATGGGTTCATGCCCCGGCCAGGAAGATCCCACGTGCCGCGGAGCGGCTGGGCCCGTGAGCCATGGCCTCTGAGCCTGCCCGTCCGGAGCCTGTGCTCCGCAACGGGAGAGGCCACAGCAGTGAGAGGCCCGCGTACCGCAAAAAAAAAAAAAAAAGACGACATGGGATGACATCATCTGATGGGGGATTGTCAAAAGGCAATTAAAAGTACATTTAATTAAAAATTAAATTGCATTAAATATACATGTATAAATATGCATTAAATATACATCAAAATTACTTTTTAAAATACATTTAATATGAATTAAAACTACATTTTAGGTGTATCAAAATATTACCATGAGAAATATAAAGCTTCTATTTGAGGAAATTATAAGCAGTAACCTAATGATGCCCTCTTCTGGAGAAGTACCCTGAGACTTAGTAAGAAAAGCAAATTTTATTTTCCTTAAGCATCATTTGAATGTTTTGCATGAGTTTGTATTTCTGATATAGTAAAAAGAGAGAAAAGAAATTGTCATCTTGGAAAAAATAGAGATGTTGCTTTTGTTTAAAACAGAAAAAGGAGACACGGAGGAATTGTCAAATAGTCATCAAATGCTGCTCAGAGGTCAAGCAAGGCAAAGGCTAGAAAGTGTCCACTGCATTTAGTGACCTGGTGGAGGTCACAGTCAGGGTGGTACAGAGAGTACCAGGAAGTAACAGCTTGTGAAGTGGCCGGTGATGGTGGAGAACAAAGCATCCAACCCACTGGCAGGCAGGTGGAACAACAGAGAGTTGGTAGCAAGAAGAAACTGGAGTCTAGGAATTTATTGCCATTGTTTAATTTAAATAAATATGTAAACATGTTTGCATTCTAATGAGGAGGCTATCAAGAGGTGAAATATTAGAATGAAAGAAAATTATTAAGTAATTTTTAAAATCATGTAATGAAATAAACCAAGATAAAGAATATTATTTTGTGCCTGGATATTGAGGTCTAGCACAATTTTGAAGCGTTAAATAAAATGATAAGAATTTTAAAATTTTACTGTAGTGAACAAAGCTTTATTTTATATTCAGAAAAATAAGGACAGTGAACTCGATTTTACAAAAGAAACAAAAGGATGCTGGTCAATGGGGCGCAGTTCTCTGGCCATGAGCTGGGATGTTGGAGTCTTACCGACATGGGTACCACTCTGTCCTGACTCCTCCTCCCCACTCGGAACTTGACTGATGTAAGAATTTCACACTTCATGAAGCTGGACAGCTAACAGTTTGAAAAATCATGTTTAAATGAAGGATAAGCATTAAAAGATAATGAGGGTTTCCAGTTCCAGATAAGATAGAATAGAAACATTTCACCCAACTCCTCTCTGCTTCTTACACCTAAAAACTCTGGATGAAATACATGAAACAAGCATCAGAATATTCTGACAGGTGAAAAGAGGGGGTAGCTTTTCTAGGGACCTTGGGACTCAAGGAATGACCTGGCAGATTCTGGGATTTTTCCTGCCTCCTAGATTTCTCATCCTGGGCAATGGAAAATTTTGTAAGCTTGAAAGAATAGTGCAGACAAAAACTGAAAGCAAACAAACAAAAAATAAAATAAACCTGGCTTCCTTAGCCAGAGGAACTGGAAGGGAGTGGCCACGTAGGGCATCGCCTTTTGGACAACACCGGACACATGCCAGGAAAACTGCCTGTCCCCACCCTATCTTCTGTGGCAGCTGAAATCAGGACTATGTAAGCAGAGATCTGATTACTACCACAACCTGGCAGTCAGGACATGGCTCCCCATCCTGGCGGGCAGGTGTCTGTGAGACCATGAGTGTGTGCAGAGCCTGACGGGCATCCATCTCTGGGCAAAGCAAGGCAGCATCTTTATCTCTCCTGAAGATGGGTGTCTTCAGAGGCTGTGTGTATGAGTAGAACCCAACTAATATCTTTAGTTTGGTATGATCAATTAACATCATCTAAATATAATAAAAATAACTTCTTATACCAAGGACCAGGAAAATCTCAAGTTGAATGAGAAAAGACAACCAAAAGAGAAAACACCACAGGGGCATAGATATTGGAATTATCTGACCAGGATTTTTAAAAAAGTCAATATCATAAAAAATGTTTAAATGAGCAATTATGAACACTCTTGAAAGAAATGAAAAACATAGAAGTGCTCAGCAAAGGAACAGAAGATATAAAGAAGAACCAAATGGAAATTTTAGAGCTGAAAATATAACAAAAAGAAAAAATATGATAAAGGTTTCCATTTCCAAATTGGTGGAATAACATGACCAATACTCTCACCAAGAACAATTAGAAAATTTAGACAAAAACACAAAAACATCTATTTGAAGGCATCAATGAAATACCAAAGGAGTTAGGACCTGAGAAACTAAAATTTCAGAGAGAAGAGAAACACATTGAGGTAAACATTGTATTTTGTAGCACTTTTCCACTTGAGATATTTACTGATTCTTAAGCTGAGAAAGGAACAGCAGAAAGAGACTGCTAGCATGTAGGTACTTGTGATGAGCTTTTGAAAGTCTCCCAAGTCTGGGGAAGCAAACTTGGAGTTCAGGACTGTGATGACAGGCAAGACTGCAGGGTAGTTATCCCAGAGAGAAACAAAACATGGGAAGGGGAGCCCAAGACTCTGCACCATGTTCCCCCTGAAGAAATGCGTGGTCTTCCAAGCAGCATAGGGATGCAGTCTAAGATGCCAAGAAGAAAGTAATATGTAAGTGTCTGGAAAGATGACCAAAGCTCTTGGAAAAACCAAAAAACTAAACAGGCAAAAATTAGAGTTCAGAGCCCACCAAAGAATAGATGCCCCTCCTCCTCATAAACAGCCAAGATTTCCAGGTAAGAGCCAGAAAGGACAGCATGATAGGAATAAGAATACACCTGAGATACAGTAGATCTCATAGAACTGGACCAATTCCAATCCAGGTTGCTGTTTTCTAACTGCCTGTAAGAAAGCAAAGGAAATCCTCTCAGGGGATTAAAACAGTGACAAAAGCCTAAAAATAACCCTAATATCGTTCATACATATTAGTCAACTTTCAATCAAATACCTTTAGGAGTGCCAAGACACAAGACAAAATAATTAAAAGCCAAGATAAAAGAAAAGCAATAATATATTTCCAGCTAGTCAAGGTATTGAACCTAAGTGACAGGGACTTTAAGGCAACAATTAAAAAGTTCAGAAAAATGGTTGAAAAGATGGAGAATTTTATCCTAATATTGGACTCTATTACATAATCAAATCAAATCTATAAAAAATATAAAAATTAGTCAAATGCAAAATGCAAGAACTGATTTTTAGAAACAATTAAATAGATTTAATGACAGATTAGATACAGCAGAAGAGAGGAATAACAAACCATAAGACAGGTCAATAGAAAATGTCCAGATTAAAGGAAAGTAAAAAATATGGAAAATTCAAAAAACAGCTTGAGAAACATGCGAGACACATACTTTTAGCATATGTACAATTGAAATCCCAGAAGAACAGGAGACAGAGAATCATAGCAGAAGTAATATATAAAGAGATAATGACCAAAAATCATTTCAAAATGATGGAGTATATCCAGCTGAAGATTCAAGAATCTCTACAACTCCAAAGATAGATAGACTGATAGATAGATAGATGAAAGATAGATGCATATATTCATAAATTATACATACATAGATATCACACATAGGTGCACAGGTACATTATAACTAAACTACTGAAAGTCAAAGACAAAAAAGGATCTTTAAAGCAGCCACTGAAAATGGCATATTATCTTCCAATGAGCAGCAATGATATTGAATCTAACTTCTCAACAGCAATGATATAAGCCAGAAGATAGAATTATATCTTTAAAGGGATAAAAGAAAATAACTGTTTGCAAAAAATGTTCTTAAAAATAAAAGCAAAACTGAGAGGAAGTGAGAAATGTCTTCTACAATGGAACTCCTCTAAAACAAAGACAAAAAACAGTTCTTCGTGCAAAAGAGAAATGGACCCAAGTGAAAGCTTGGTTCAGTGTAGGAGGGAACTCAAAACAATGGACAAGTTAAATGTGTGAGTGAGTCTAAATCAATGTATTGTCTGTGTAACAATGTCAGTAACATCTGTGTGATTAAATTATATGTGGAATAAGAATACATGACAAACAGCCCAAAAGGTGGGACAGGGTTAGAAAGAGTTAAAATGATCTAAAATTTTTACATTGTGTAGAAAGCAATAAAAATAATAATTATAAACTTAGATAAATATTATAGTCTAGCCTCAATATAAATAATGGAAATATGACTAAATACTAAAAGAGAAAAAATAGACAAATCCAAAATCATAGTAGAAGGATTTAACGCATGTCTCTCAGTAATGATGAAACAGGCAAATCCAAAAGGTGTAGAAAACTTGAACAACAAAATTAGGAAATTTGTTTTAATTGAGATATTTAGAACACTGTCTTCAACATTGGCATTTTTCTTAAACATGCATAGTATATTGACTCCAAAATTAACTGTATATTTGAACCATAGAACAAGTTTCAAAAAAAGGTCAAAGAATTGACAATGTTATACATAAGGTCCTGGTCAATGCAATAAGGTTAGGAAAAACAATTTTAATTCTAAGAATTTGAAAAAAAAGTCTTTATTATTCCCAGACATTTTGTATATGTAGAAAATTCAAAAGAATCTACAAACTATTTTAATTTGCAAGAGAATTTAGCAACATGGCTAGATATTAAATCATTTCTATCTTTACATACCAGCAACATTTAGAAAATGAAATTAAACCAACAAGATAATGTGAACATACAAAATTAATTGATAAAAGAGAAGGAAGAGATAAAAGAAAAAATCTTATATAATTAGATATTGAGAAAAATGGATAAAATATAATATGAAAACAAAAGTAGCATACACAAAACAAATGAAGATATGAAACTTTCTTTAATAGAATAAATATATTCTCAGTGAAACTAAGAAAAAAAAAATCAAATGATAGCAAACTTAAGTTCTGCCAAGGACTAATACCATTTGCTTGCTTTTAATATATTTTTCTATAGTCTTTTATCCTTTTTTTGGTTTTGTGTTTTCTTCTACTTTAATTTTTTTTCGCAGTGTGGTATTCTGCTTTCAACTCATTTTTTCTAGTTTTAGCCTTTTAAATTCTCAATTTAAATTTTATTTATTTAAATGTTTTAAAGTTTTCTGTTTTGCCTTAAAATGTATGCAAATGTTTTACCCCACAGCCTCATATAGTTGTTTGTTTTATTATGTGATATTATATAATAACATAAATATGTATCCTTAGATTAATGAATTTATAATTTAATTAATGTTTAGCTTCCTCCTCTGAAAGTAAAGTTGATGCTCTACCAGATTTCCCCCTGAAATCTCAAAAACCCAGGAGATATGTGTAGCTGAGCTTGTGGAGCTGGGCCTTATCTGATCCCCCATTTTGAAAGTTAGTTGGGAGACGTGTAAGCCCAAGGATGCTAGAATTTGGTAAGACAAGTCTGATGACAACAGTCAAGTTGACTTGGATACTTGTTCCAGAAAAGGGACGTGCCTGTGGACACTTCCTGGATGCAATAAAGACCGCCAAGGCCCAGAGGTGAGGTGCTTCTGGGGATAGGCTGATACGATTGTATCAGAGGTGATTATGGGTCTCGTGAGGGTAGAAGACAGTGAGGATTGCAAGCATCACCTTTTTAGCACTGGTCATTCCATGTTTCTTCTTCCTCCTCTGCTTGTCCCTTCCACTCAACCTTCTAAACTCGTCTACTCTTTCATCCTGGACACCCCCTCCCTGTATGACTGCCCACATTTTCCCACAATATCTTGCCTCCAAGCTGTCAATGCTGTTGTCCTGGTGTTTGCATTATAAGGAGACTTGACCTACTACAAACTTTGATCCCGAAAGTGTACCTCCAAGGAGATACAAGCATGACATCCTGGATCATATGATTAGGCCAGTGAAGGCAGCTGGGTGAACCAGTGTGCTCCAGATCACACTCGGGTGAAATGACCTTGCTCCTTATTTAAGGAACCAAGAAGTGGAAATCACTCGGGGAGATGATTCACTGTTTAATGTAGACTGGTGTTACCTATGTGTTCCATCAGCCCATTTCTTCATTTACCTTCTGTGTAAGCTGTGTAGAGAAAACAAACTTGTGACAGTGAAGCTCTTACATGCACTGGAGTAGTATTAGTAAGACATAAAAATAAAATGCATTTGTGATTATGAAAATTTTCATTTTTATTTTATAATGTATTTCCTTATGAGAGCTCTAGAAGTCATTTAGAAAGACACTTTTATTTTTTTATAAGCTTCTCTCTGGAGTCACTGTACTGTGCTCTGCTGTTTTGATACAGGAAATGAAAGTTTTCATTGTGAAAGGAAACTTGGTGTTCTATAACCCACAAGCCATGAGAATGTTCTAGAAAGTGTGTCATGGCCTTTTTAAACCTTTTTTGATAGTTAATCAATTTCCTCCAACTTACAAGTATCACACATATATAATCTTTTCCACAGAACATACACTGAGAAAGAACAGAAATTTGTATAAACTTCATTTTAATGTCCAAATGTGTGCATCTCTCATAAGTAAAGGGGGTCCAGAATTCTAAATTTTTGTGAATTTTTGAAATTTTAATTTTTGATTTGTATTTACTCATTATTTGGGAAAGGTGCTCTAAAATACTGAAGACCGTCAATTCTAACAAACTACACAATCAATAGCAATCTTTAACTCATCTCATTTTCTTTGCTAAGTACAAATAAAGAAATTTCCTTAAAGAAATTAATATATGAATCAATTTTCATGTAATTATTGTGGAATCCAAAATACAAAAGACTAAAGGCACTTTAGGACAGTCCTTGAGCCAAAGAACTCTCCCTTTAAGTAGAGAAATTGGGCTATCACTGGTCAACTGTGACAGTTCCTAGGGTCCCAGAAATTTGCTGCATCCAGTTCATAGTGGAGACCCCCCTCACCACAAAGAGATCTGGCAATCAAGAGGCTTACTAATCTTTTGATATTTCCCTCTCTTAACTCCAAGTGTCTGTGTCAATCTTTTCAAATTTTATTTACTGTACAAATCTCTTGCTTTGTTGTAGTTCCAATCCAAAGCTACAGATTTAAGACCACTCCTGCCACTTCAAATATAGATTTCTACAGAAAGCAGGTCTCAGATAATAATCATCGCAAAGATCCAAATATTATTCCATAACATCTTATGGAAAAACCCAAACGAACTTTTTGGCCAACCCCATACCATGACTATGTCTTCTTCCTTGAAAAATTCAATACTTGAATTTAACTGAGACTGCCATGACTAATACATTTTTGACTATACAACTTGTACTGATTTTCCTTTCCCTAAATTACATCAACAAAACTGAAGAAGTAAATATGAGTTATGGGGAGAAGGCAGGAGTTTTAAAAACTCACTTTATTGCGCTGCACCGTAATTCACCCAGAAGAGAAGTTTGCTCATTTTACACTTCACAAAGCAGAAGGAAACCATCAGACACCCCATATTATCTGACTCAGTAGTTTTTGGGTGGAGCCCAGGAATATTTATTCAACAAGCTCTTCAAGTGATTCTTATTCCAACAAAGTTTAAGAATATTTAAAGGTAATATTCCATTGTGTATATGTGCCACATCTTCTTTATCCATTCATCTGTCGATGGACACTTAGGTTGCTTCCATGTCCTGGCTATTATAAACAGAGCTGCAATGGCATGGACTTATATACACTACCAAATGTAAAATAGATAGCAAGTGGGAAGCAGCCACATAGCACAGGGAGATCAGCCCGGTGCTTTGTGACCACCTAGAGGGGTGGGATAGGGAAGGTGGGAGGGAGTCGCAAAAGGGAGGGGATATGGGGATATATATATATATATATATATATATAGTTGATTCACTTTGTTATAAAGCAGAAACTAACACACCATTGTAAAGCAATTATACTCCAATAAAGGTGTTAAAAAAATAATTAAAGGGGTCAGAATGGCTGGAGATAGAATTTTTAAAACATCCGTTTTGAATGAACATGTCTTTTTCCTTAAAAATCTTACACCTGCTTTTTTATTTTGGCCATATCTTCAAAGAAAAAATATTTTTTGAGGCCTCTGATGCCACAGAACAAGTGAAGAGAGAAGTCCCTGGGAACGCTGCTGTATTCTTATAGTCTATCATTCATAACAGCCTGGCAGGCAATGTAGAGCTATAATTACCCTTGAGGCACAACTTGGAGAAATAGTTAACCAATTTTTCTTCTTTTGGATTATTTTCAAGAACATCACTTTTTGTAATAAAGTAACTATTATCACTCAGAAAGATGCTTAATACCATCTACAGAAATTCAGTCTTAGCCCTTAAAGTTCCAGATTGATCTTCACTCTTGCCTACTTGTCTGAGTCCTGGAAACACTGATCAATGGAAAACAATTTGCCATCCCAACTATAGTAGTACAATTTCCTTGTAGGACTTTAAATCCAAGGTATATCTATATTCGTCATTTTATGCATGAAAAATGTAAGAGAAATAAACATTTATCCATAATATCAACTGCTTCTGCTCCTCTAGTTTTCAAGCATTGGCTGGATTCTCAATCCTCTATTGTTTTAGAATCCTAGGGTTCTCTTTAGCAAACAGAAATCTATTCAGATAAAAACCTTCAATCATGTGGTCCAAATGTACAGATGCTATGTAAACTTAGTGACCAACCCCCCATCTGTAAACCTTGATCACTCACTGCCTCATGCCATGGGTTTCCGCATCTTTTTCATGAATTCTCCTTTGCTGGTTATTTTCAGAAACACACTTTTAATCCCCCTTTCTGAATTATACAGTTAATTACCTTTTATAATGATGATTTTCTTGTTGAATACTAATGTTTTTTCATCATTTGATGGCTTACCCTTACCTTGGGAACTTGAAATGCATGTCTAGAATCTGAAGTCTCAAAATCTTCAGATGCTATTCATGTAAACACAATAATATGAGAAAATTACATTGTGTTCTATTCCTGTAGTTTGTTGCTATTCATTTGTACTGTCATTGTTTTATTCATGAATACATGAATTAGATTGATCTTTGCTTCATAGGATAAACTGGACTAAAGATAATTAAATAAAATACCACTGGCCTTCCGCTCTCTAATCCTCCCTTCACCCAATAGCCAGAGTCCCTTATCTAAATGCAAATGTAACCATGACATTCCCTTTAATGACTCCCTCATTGTGTACTTATGTAAAGCCTGAACACCTTGACATGACATACAAAACCCTTCATATCTTAGTCATATTTGTCTCTGCTCCTTACCTTGTGGTTATGCTTTAGCAAGACATACACTTGGTTGTAGTCAAGTCAAATACACACACACACACACACACAGTGTCCTGCCCCTTTGTCTACAGTCTACAGTTATGTTGGTCCCACTGCCTGAAATGTTTCTTCAACCTGTAAGACACATCTCAAGACTAAGACACATCTCAAGACATGTTCTAGAAAGCCCTTCTTGATCCCACTTCTAGATTGAATTAGATGATGCATCTTGTGCTCCCATAACTCCGTGTCTATTTTCTGTCCGTGCATTTAACTCCACTGGGTTCTCATTTTCTATAAGGATGTCTTCTTGCCCAGTATGAGTGGACTCCTGGAAGACAGGGACTATGCTTTATTTGTATTTTAGGCTTCTGGCTGGTATCCATAGATGCTCATAAATGCTTTTTGAATGAATGAATGAATGAATGAATGAATAAAAAAATCAGTCACTGTTGTAAACTATTGGAGGAAAAGTACTTAAATAAAACAGTTCCCCTGTTGGTAAATAAGCACATATACTTGAAATTCAAAGGACATAAAGAATTTTTGTAAGATTCCTTTCATAATTAGTGATTCTTTTAGTCATCCATTCTTTTCTGTTTTTAAATGCTTAATTATAAAATAATGAATAAAATATTCTGTCCTCTTTTTTTCAGAGGTAGCATGGAGGTTGGGGAGAACATAGAGGGTGTGGATTAATGCTGGAACACCTGACTGATGTCCAATCTTTTCACGCCCTGGCTGTGAATTTGGTTAAGGCTTCTTAGCTTCTCAGAGTCTTAGTTTCTATGAGTAAAGTGATTACCCAAACTCCTCGTGAGATGTCATTGCAGATCAAATGAGGTAGATGTGTGAGAAGATGAATAAGAAGTACTTTTTTTCTTCTTTGCTAAATAAATCTCTCAGTTCTACATGGCCCCAGGTCAGTACGGAGTTACATTTAAAGAAACAGTTCGACAACCAAAATAATTAAATATTTTTTGAAATGGTCATCTGTGCTCCTCGTTGAATGTGAATTTATAATCCACAACTTCTTAAAATTCATTCTTCCATCCCCATTCTTTCGCATTTGTCTTTTATTCGTATCTGTCCCAAAGCTTCTCTCCTCACACCTCATTCTCAACGCTCCACTGAAGCTCCACTCATACCTAGAAAGTGCAGGCTTTTCTCATTCCCATCTTTCCATCAACATCTTCTCTCAGAGGAGCAGGAGAAAACCTAGCCCATGAATAGTCAAACACTTTCAGTTGCAGTTCCTTCTTTATGTATGTGATGCTCAGAGCTCTAGAGAAGATGCGTGTTTTTGCCCACGCAGAGATGGTGGCTCTCAAGATTCTCTGTGAACCAGTGGTGCCTTGATGGCACTAAATTGTCACATCCCAGCTCTCAGCACGGGACCAAGCTCAGGCACCCCTGTTGCTAATTCATTCATTCACTCATTCACTCAATGCTTGTAGACACCAATTCTGTGCCAGGCACTATGCTAGCAATGAAAGTCCTTGCCTATGGTTTCAAGGACTTCATAGTGGAAGAAAGATATGTGAAAAGAATGTTTACATCACTGTCTAATAAGTAAAATAATTCAAATAATTAAGCTCCGTTGTTCTCCTTTGTGCTAGGCAGTGTGCAAAGATCTGGTGATGTAACAGTGGACAGTATAGACACTAAAGATATAAACTCAGTACAAGGAACATGTTGGGTGGAGATGTAGTTTAGGAGACCAGGTAGACATCCCTGAAGAAATGATAGTTAAGATTTTACCTGAAGAATGACTGAGATTTTGCCAGATCTGAGGCAAAAACTTGGCATGTGTGAAGGCCTAGAGGCTACACAGAGTTTGCACAAAGCAAAAGCTAATAAAAATTTATTATCTCAGAAGGCTACACTGATGGTGGGAAGAGGGAAGACTGGAGGGGTGTGAAGCACAGGCCCTGGGCGGCCAAATAAAACCAGCTTTACTCTCAGGGCAGTGGGAAATCACTGAAGAGCTTTACACAGATTGGATTTGCATTTTTGGAATTTCATTCTCTTCGTTCAGGATGGATCACAGACTACTTTGTATGTTTTTTCTTAAATTTATTTGATTGGAGCATAGTATATTTACAATGTTAATTTCTGCTGTACAGCATGTTTTAGTTATAAATATATATACATCCTTTTTCATATTCTTTTCCATTATGGTTTATCCCAGGAGATTGGATATAGTTCCCTGTGCTATACAGTAGGACTTTGTTGTTTATCCATTCTGTATATAATAGTTTGTATCTGCTAACCCCAAACTCCCAGTCTATCCCTCCCCCACCCATTCTCCCCCTTGGCAACCACAAGTCTGTTCTCTATGACCACGGACTACTTTGATTGCTAGGGGACCAGTGCAGAGGTGACTTCTCTGGTCCAGAGAGAGGCCGGTAGTGTAGACTATAGTGGTGGCCGTCAAGATGGGAGAAGATTGATGTATAGAGAGAGTTACAGAGATATAGAGAGCATAGAGTTACAGGTACATAAAGAGTTATGGGGGTAGAATGAATAGCACTTAAAATTGATTGGACAAAGGATATGGGGGAGAAAGTGGGGTTTCCGGCTCAGAAGACAAACAGTGACCTGGGGACGCAGACTCCTCCCATCTTGTGGCCCCACCAATTTAAATACATGGCTTCTCAGGTCAGAAGGGCCAGAAAGAGGGAAGTTTTGCAGGAGAGACTTTTTTATGGAGCACACATAGAAGGAGCATTGACCCTTCCATCCATGTGCTATTGGCCATCAAATCAGAAGGCCAAGAGCTCACCTGAAAGGAGCTAGGCAAGTGTTTAGCGGGCACCAAGGAAGACGGAGAGAAGCTTGAAAGTTGGTGAGCTTCTGCATTTCCTGCTCAGCACGTGATCATGATCAGCTTTGGCGGGAAGGGAGCAGAAAGGGGAGAACAGAGAGGACAAACAGTCAACCTGAGCCTTGAAAGATTCATGGGGAAATGAGGGGCAGCCTTCCAGGCGTCAGGAAGAGAGTGTGTCAAGGGCACAGCTTAGCGGACGTATGTGTAGCAGTGATGGGGGCAGATATGGTCCAGAGGGTGCTGGTCAGACGTATTATCCAAAATAGGAAGAAAAGCTACTTTCCTAAAGGCTCATCAGCACATCATCTCAACAGTCTTTCCAGACAAGACAGCAATCCACCGCCAACGTTTGCTTTAGGTGCAAACAGTAGAAAAATAGGGAAGAAAGAAAACCTTGTATTTATTTTGTTAGTTTCTCCTCCTTTCGTCCTTGCTTATTATATTCTACTGCCTTCAGGAGTCTAACACATAGAAATGCTACTCACGGACTTTGTGGTTAAGTTTTATTTACTTCCTTATTGCTTCTCTGTGTCCTCCCCTAATTTTAGTTTTTAATCCTTAATGAGGAGTAAACTTCATCTCTGAGTCTCAGGAAACTTTGTTGCCACTTTCCTATCAGAATTCCATAAAAAGTATGATCTTACTGAAATGTGAGTTGCTATTATAGCTCTTTTTAATATTTTTTCGTCAATTATTTTTAAACATTTATGTAGGTGTAGAACCTGTAAAGGGCACATTGTTTCGTTAAGAAGTGACAACAACAAAATGTGCTCTGTGGTGCTAATAGGAGTAATTGGAAGTGTAATTATTACAGAGAATTTTGGACTTTAATTGTCACTTCACTGCATATTTATTAATATACCTGACAATCTCTCTCCAAAGATGTCAAAATCAATGGCAAAAATAATGCTTGTAGCACAGGGAGATCAGCTAGATGGTTTGTGTCCACCTAGAGGGGTGGAATAGGGAGGGTGGGAGGGAGGGAGACGCAAGAGGGAAGAGATATGGGAACATATGTATATGTATAACATTCACTTTGTTATAAAGCAGAAACTAACACACCATTGTAAAGCAATTATACTCCAATAAAGATGTTAAAATAAATAAATAATGCTTGATAAATTGATTTGAGAAGTTGTATATTTTAAAATTAACATGTGACCCATTATATTTCATTTACAGATTTTATATATTTCAACTATTTCCAGGACACATTGAATTGACTGTAATTAAAAGTTATTAACTATACATTTTTGTTGTTTTGGTTTTTTTTAATTTTATAACCATGTTTTGTTGAAGTATGGTTGATTTACAATGTTGTGTTAGTTTCAGGTGTACAACGAAGTGATTCAGTTATACGCACACACACATATATATATATTCTTTTTCAGATTCTATTCTCTTCTTCAACTATACATTTTAAAAATCCTTTTCTATGTTATCTTCTATTGTATGGCTTTGAGATTACAGACAGTTAGACCTTAATATTCCTGTTTCCAAAATGGAAGGTTAAATAACGTTTAAATTTAAACAGATTCAGTAGATGAGTTTCAAACAAATGCAATGTATAGAAATTTTTTTTTACAATCGTTCCCCAGGAGTACAAAACTTTAAATAAAGAAATTAGATGGAAGAATCGCGAACAGACACAAAAATTTACCATGGAAAGGAGTTCCAGACTATCACCCCTACAGGTAAAGAATCTCAATTACTCTGCTGCTGTTTTCCATGTCACTTGAAAATCCTCCTTCCTAGCCTTCCATCCACAAAGACAGAAAATTTACACTGCCTCAGGCTCTATCTATTTGCGGTACCTCTGGAGGTAACACAAAAATTCAGCAGTAATTCCAAGTATTAGACGCTGCCAAAGAAGACAGAGCGCCACCTAGTGAGCCCCTCGAGGAATCTCTCCTACAGTCAGTCATTCAATCAACGTGCTTTGATGGGGCACCTTCTCTGCGCTGCCTGCTGTGAGGACCCTTCTCGGAAACCACTCACGCTAATGTGTCAGCACATTGAATTCCTCCCTCCAGGCTTCCCACTGCCTCACCCTTGCACTCTAGGTCCTGTGTCTGGGATGCCCAGGCCATATCCCCACACCTGCTAAAATTCTGCTCAGTCTGCAAGACACTCTTTAAATGGTGCCCCCTCATAAGATTTCCAAACGCCCCTCTTGGCACCAGAGTTGCTTTCTGTGTGTCCCGTGCTTCTGTGACAGTATCTATTGTCTTCCTCTCTCAGATATGTGTGTATGTTATCTATTCAGTTACTATTTTTTTATGTGTGGGAGATCCCACTCGACCATAGTTTTAAGAGCAGAAGCAATGTCTACCATGTGATAAACACTCGATAACAAAGAAGGATCATGTTCCTTTTGAAATACTATTAACCTTTACCCTGCCTGAGCGATGCAGATTGTAGAATGCGTTTTGATATTACCAAGGGTGTTGATGACCGCTGCTGTTGTATCTTTTTATTGGCAGTAGGCTACCTGACTCTCAGAAAACCATCCACCTCCCTTGGCTTCTAGATGAAAATGCTATCAACTTTGATTACTTTATAAAACTAAAAATAGACTCCCAAGACACTCAGTGAATGTTTCTTAATGAATTAATAACTTGATGATTTTAAGAGCTCTGTCAGTGTAAAGGGCTGCATCAGAATGAGAGGCGACCAGAAGATGGTCACTTCCAGCCCTAGAGATGCCCTGGTAAGAAGCTCCACACTCCCTGCCCCACAGTGAACCCCGAACACACCCTACCTCAAAGCTATGCCATGGTGTAGAGAAAGCTCACTGTCAGAGGCAAGAACTAGGAGAGGTGAAGTGAGTCCTACAAGGCGTAGGAGAGAGCCATGCAGGTGGCTGGAGACCGGGTCACAGAGGAGCCACAGGCGGGGGATCAGGGCTTAGTCCAGTGAGAGCAGGGAAGGGGTACTCCCTGGCAGGCGGGCAGGTCCCAGTGTCGAGAAGGAAGCAGGATCCTCAGATGGAAAGGAAGAAGCGGAGGGAAGTCTCAACAGGCACAGAACAGAATTAAGAATGTAGATGAGAAGGCAAACGTAATCTTAATCGGAGTTGAACCAAATATGTAGGTTAGAGCAGGAAAGAATCAGCAGAAAAGAAAACAGTTGAATCCTGTCCCAAAGGCCTTCATGGCTGGAATCTGTCTCCTATGAAGAGCAGCCTGGCCTTCAGAGCAGAGACTGGGCAAGTGTGACAACTGGGTATCAGTGTATCTCAAACTTGTCTGAGACGAAGATTCTCTCAACCGGATTCTAGCCACGCTCAGCTGAGCCCTGTTCGCTACCAGCCCTCAACCTTGGCCTATGAAGACTTGCACAAAACACTAACCTGTTTCTAACAGTTCAAGCCGCATCCCTGGGATGACCCAAGCTCCCCTTAAAGTGCCTGCCTGAGAAAACTCAGGCTGCTGGGGGAATTTTGTTCCAGCCCAACCTGAAGATGGGGCCTGGCTCCAAGCCTCTGTGGGCGGCCAGGAGCCTAACTTCCAGAAGTGCCCGCTAACCAACCCGGACGGGTTTCCTAGGGACCAGCCCCTATCCCTTCACTCTCCTGGATGCTCACCTCTGCACAGGTGAGCGCAGCTCAGGCTGGACTCTCTTCCCCATGCAGTTGTGTATTCTTGATTAACATCTGCCCTTACTTTAGTGTCCAGCTTTGTTTATCTTTGACAGCCATACACATTTTGAAAAATCCCAATCTCCAGACCATACCCCATATGCATGAACTCAGAATCCCTGGGGTTGGGACCTGGGTTTCAGAACTTTTTAAAAGCACCTGTGTGATTACAATCACCCACCATGGTGCTTGTGTGACAGCCATGCAGAATAAAATTCCTGTGTCATCTCTGAAGGAAACCAAACATCCAGGCTAACAACCAACCAGCAGCCTCCAGGCCGTGGGCAAGATGAGGGCTGATGCAGCCAGAGGCCTAACATCACGTTGGTCCAGGATGGGGCCAAGGATGCTGGGTGATGGCCGAGGGCCCAGCCCAGAACAACCACAGCAAGATCAGAAGCAGGGAGATGCAAGCATGGCCTGGGCTCTCCATGGAACCAGCAACCAAGGCCCAGCTGTGGATCAGAACCAGTAGACAGGTCGTGTGGGATCACAGACGTGCTCAGAGATTAAAGCAGAGCCATCGGTGGAAGCACCACTTTAAAGTCATAATTATTGTATATTATGCAGTTCCTGTGCCTTGGTGAGTTCTTGCTGAAAGAAATCTACAGTCAGAAGGTCTGTTTATTTGTTTCTTTTGTTTTTAAGTCAGACCTCTGTGTGGAGGAGTGGAAGGCTAGACTAATAGATTCATTTTGGGTAGTTGAAGGGCTATTTAAAGAAACTTTTGAGTTAGAAATATGCAAAATAGTGTCAGTAATTATAAAGTTTAAAAAATGGAAACAAAAGCATTTCATGGAATCCCTTTTATCTTTATGATTCTTATTTTCAAGAGACTTTATTTTAAAACATGGATTTGAGATTTACTTTAATATCTAAAAATAATATCTAAATATTTATAATTAATTTTGTTTATGGTAATTTTTATTCTACAGCATATAGCTCATTTAGAACATGAAGCTGCTTTAAAAAAATACATGCATAAGCAATTCCCATCAAGCAAAATAAATATTCATAGAAGGTTATAAAAACTGAGAGATGATATGGAATTTTGCAAAACAGACTGTGGCATTTTCTGTCAAAACTGCTATAAATTTACAAACATATATGGGGAATACCTTAGCATGAGCTGCTGTCACCTTTTAATACCTTCTTGCATCTGCTTGGAAATCTCTAGTTGAAACATCTTTTTTTTGGGAATCTCTAGTCAGAACATCTTTTTTTTTTCTCTGCCAGGAGAGAGCAGTCAGCAATATCTTTATTTAATACAAAAGGAAAACAATAATAAAATTAATAAAAATCCTATTAACCTATACCACAATGAAGGGAAACGATCTACAAATACTTGCAGCCATATGGATGAATTTCACAATAAATGAGAGATGTCAAGCACGAAAGAGAGCACACTGTGTGGGTCCATTTATCAGAAAAATAAGCAAAACTTATTTCTGCTGTCAAACATCTGGGTAGCATTTAGCCTTGAGAGTAGAGACAAGGTGAGGGTACTCAAGAGTGCTGGAAACAATCTGTTTCTTCATCTGGGTTTGGTCAATTTGTGAAAATTCACTGTGATGTAAACTCCTGGTAGGTACATCTTTCTGTGCATATGACATGTTTCGATAATTTTTTTTCTTTTCCATTGTGGTTTATCACAGGATGTTGAATATAGTTCCCTGTGCTATACAGTAGGCCCTTGTTGTTTATCCATTCTATATAATAGTTTGCATCTGCTAATCCCAAACTCCCATTCCAAGTCTCCCCCAAACCCCTCCCCCTTGGCAACCACAAGTCTGTTCTCTGTGAGTCTGTTTCTTTTCCATAGATAAGTTCCTTTGTGTCCTATTTTAGATTCTGCATATAAGGGATATCATATGGTATTTGTCTTTCTCTGTCTGACTTACTTCACTTAGTATGATAATCTCTAGGTCCATCCATGTTGCTGCAAATATTTCATTCTTTTTTATGGCTGGGTAATATTCCACTGTATATATGTACCATACCTTTATCTATTCATCTGTCAATGGACATTTAGGTTGCTTCCATGTCTTGGCTATTGTGAATATTGCTATGAACATTGGGGTGCATGTATCTTTTCGAATTAGAGTTTTTCCAGCTATGTGCCCAGGAGTGGGATTGCTGGATCATACGGTAGCTCTATTTTTAGTTTTTTGAGGCCTCTCCATACAGTTTTCCATAGTGGCTGCACCAGTTTACTAAGATGTTATTTTTTAAAATCCCACCAGAAGTGCCTCCACATGTCCATTTTTCAACATAATGGTCTAAACTGGAAGCATGTGGAAGGCAGGTTAAGCATTTTGGATCTGGAGTTCTGGTGGCCTGTGTCTGAGCCATGCCTCTGTCGGTTACTGGCTGTGTGGCCTTTGGAAATGACCCAGTCTGTCCAGAACCCAGGAGCCTCATTGACAAAATGGTGATGATCAAAGCCCCTCCCCAGCGAGTTATTGGTAACCATCAGTCAGGTGATGATTGTAAGAGTGCAGTTTGCAGCACATGGCTCTATACATGTGAGCTGCAGCTGGATTGTACATTTCTTGTACTTATAGGAAACCTTAAAACAGTGCCTAACATCCACTAGGATTGTAACTGCATATCTTTTCGTGGTTTCTATTCTAATCACCCCTTCCTCAACACTAAAATAAACTCAGTGAAGTCAGGGAGGATGCCTCTTCACGGAAATAGAGAGTTCAAATGATTAAAGGCGTCAGGCAGGCAACATGAATGTGAGTCCCCAGGTGATAGTGAGGGAGTTGTGGGCCTGGAGCACAGCCCCTCAGTGGCCTGCAAATGAGATGTAAATATATGTAGACACTCCGGCACCCAAACCGAACACCTCTGCACAGGAGGATGCAGTCCCTGAGCTTCTGACCCCCACCTTGGAAACCACACTCTATTATGGCCATTGCAGTCAGGAGTTACATTCTAGCTTTGCCTCTTTCTAGCTGTTTCGCCTTGGGCAACTTATTCTACCTTTCCAAGCCTCGTGGGGTCTTAATTTGTGAAATGGAATTTATAATATCTTACATACTGCATCATGAAGACTAAATGGAATTGCTCTGCCCATGCCTAGCACATGGCGAGGTTAGGGAACAATAGTCATCTTCTCCACCTCCCAGCCCCTTGATTGAGGAGAAAGCACTGAAAGCCAGGAAGCTAAAGTGATACAAAGAACAAAACCAAATACAAAAAAAGCAGCCCCATGAGCTGACTGGTTGACACCAAGGGAGTTGCACTCTGCGTATTAGAAACGTGATGTGCCTTTTCTCTTCAACTCAATTCCTAATGAAATTTGACTACTGAAGATGCAGACTATTCAAAGGATTTTTTTAAACACATGATTTGGGGCTTCCCTGGTGGCACAGTGGTTGAGAATCTGCCTGCTAATGCAGGGGACATGGGTTCGAGCCCTGGTCTGGGAGGATCCCACATGCCACGGAGAGACTGGGCCCGTGAGCCACAACTACTGAGCCTGTGCGTCTGGAGCCTGTGCTCCCCAAGAGAGGCCACGATAGTGAGGGGCCCGCACACCACGATGAAGAGTGGCCCCCGCTTGCCACAACTAGAGAAAGCCCTAGCCCAGAAATGAAGACCCAACACAGCAAAAATAAATTAATTAATTAATAAAAACTCCTACCCCCAACATCTAAAAACATAAAATAAAATAAAATAAACACGTGATTTTGATTTATTTTGCCAAGACTCGTGATTCAGTTTTGTTAATGTGTCCGTATTTGTTATTCATTCAAGACTTTGGCTCAGAGAATGCGAAAACATGAAGCCCTGGACCTGACCTATAGGGTGATGTTCTCCAGTCCCTGACCTCGGCTTCCCCAGGATCCATTAATTCAACTTGAACAGCATGAAGCATCTAGGGTACGGATGCACACTGATAAGCATAGAAAAAGTTATAAAGGTTCTTAAAGCTCAGCTCCTCTTGAAAAGAGTCTTGGAGTGAAATAAAGGGAATAAGTTATGTTTAGAGCTAACTACCACAAGGCAGAGTTGACCAAGTGCAATCTTTTAAGAGAAAAGTCCTTTGGGATCATAATCAGGGCAGTCAAGTTGTCATCCAGGCAGGTGTGGAAGAGTGAAATATATGGAGGAGAGAACTTTGGGGGAATAATCTATGTTTAGGGGGTGGAAAAAGAAAGATGACCGAGAAAGAAGATATAAAAGCAGTAGACTCAGAGACGGGAGGAAAATCATGAAAACAATTCATTCTTTGAAAGTCCGTGGAGAAGCATTTTAAGAAAAGTTGGACAGCGCCTTCACACATGGCAGGGGTGGTGAGGACAGAGTGTGCTCTGCACCAACAGATGTGCTCTGACTTGGTCTTTGGGGTCACCGGTGACCGTTCTGTGAGCAGGCTCCCTGGAAAGCAGGAAAAGAAAGGAGCAACACGGGGGAGGAAGGAGGTTAGATTGCGGAGCTTTTCTCTGAAAGGAGGGTGAGGAGGGAAGGGCCGTCATAGCGGATAATAGTGGTATTTTCCCCAAAGCAGGACCCCGTCTTCCCAGAGGGAGGGCGCGGAGATTGGGCAGAGCTCTGAAGACTGAAAAGGGCTTCCTTAGAGGAAAAGAGTCAGGGAACCGTACCCTGGGCAGAGAAAACCACAGACGCGCAAACCCTGGGAGCGGGGCGGGGCATGGTGAGGACCCAGGGTTGAAACTAGCAAGAGCTGGTCTGTTAGGGAGCACAAGTCACACCCTTAGAGCAAAGGAGACCACTGAACTCCTCAGCGGGAGAGTCTTGGGGCGGGATTCGCATTTCCCAAAGACCGTTTTGGGTGCAGGGGTGGACGTCTGAAGCGCTGTAGGAGCCCCTATGAGAAGATGGGGTTGGGATTCGTGGGCGAGGGGTGGAGTGATGGAGGCAGAGAAGTGGGTGTATTCAGGGTTCCCTGAGACGTATCGCTGCTGGGGTCTCTCGTGAGTCGGATAAAAAGGGCAAGGGCGAGGGAGGGGGAAGAATAACCACCCTGAGGCCAGCTTGTTCACCAGGCTAGATGGTGCAGCTTTGGGGGCTGGGAAGGAAGACAGGAGCTTCGTTTTTGTCATATTCAGCTTGCCACAATCACCGTAGATACCCTTACATCATTTGTTTGGCATTAAGATAATCAGATCAATAAATTTGTTGAGGTGCTAAACATAACCTCCATCCTAGCATTGGGTTCTGATCTTACCTATGTCTGTTTTCAGGTTTTGCCTTTTCTATCAATCATCATTCGTGAGATATACTGAATGAATACCTTCTCATCTGCAGAGAAGTTGCGGTGTGACGATGTGATGCCTATTAGGGACCTGAAAGCTAACAGCGTTTTGTGGGTTAGGAAGTTTTGGAAGACAGAAGAGCAGAAGCAGCCTCTGTAGGAAGGATGCTGTGGTGCTGGACAGCTCCAGAGTTAACTGACCTCTGGACTCCAAGCCAATCATTCCACCCCTTCAAACCTCAGCTTATTCGTGCTTGAATGCAAGACAGAAAAGTGAGAATACATGGGCTGACTCATGATCTCCAAAGTGTCTCCTAGCCATAACACTGAAAAGAATTCGTTCTGAACATAAAGGTATACGGTAAATAGCTGAGGTTTATAGTCTGTGTTCTTAGATTTCTGTGTTACGTGTGAAGCCACAGTTATTTCCCCAAGAGATAAGTAGAAAAAGTAAAATAAGCAGAAAGAAACATGCCCTAAAGTGAATAACTTAAAACAAATGCAACAAAGGTCAAGATTTTTAGGAAAGAAGAGGAAAAATATAGTAACATATATTATCAAGAAATATTATTGAAAGAATGAATTACATATGTTTTATATGTCAAGAACAAGACCACTAAATAAATAAGTGGTAGAAGGATATTAGGAAAAATTTTAAAAAGTAGAAGGATGATAGCAATTAGGAATTGACAATATCAACAGCAAAAATCATTTGCTGTTTATTGGGGCCTGCTATGCTCTATAAGGGCAAACCAGAGTTGCCTGAGTGTTGTTATTATAAATCTAAACAGGTTTTGCAACAGTTATGTTTTTTTCTGATTTTCAAAATAATTTATAGAATTTTTTAAATTATACAAAATGTAATATCAAAATTAAACAAAATGTAGACATAACACTCCTAACTCCATTCACTCCAGAAATGAAAATATTATTACATTTCCTTTTACCTTTTGAAAAACATTTTGAATGTCAATAATTTGTATAAAGATAAGATTGAAATAATACATAGCACTACAATGGTATGTGCTGCTCTAAACATTTTTAAACGTTTATATTAAAAATATTATTTTAAACATTTCTATTTCCTAAATATTTTTCTGAACATTATTTTTTATACATGGTTAGTAAATATATTTTTGCCTTTCCGGTTATGTAAACCCATCCCACTACAAAGAGGTTGCATCAAATGGCATGAACTGGTTTTATCTTTTTATATATATTTAAATGTTTTCATTTAAATATATATAAAAACTTTATTGAGGAATAATTGACAAATGTAACTGTGTTTATTTAAGGTGTACAAAGTGATGATCTGATTCATATACATATGAATTGTGGAATGACTACCAAAATCAGGATAATCAGTACATACATCACCTCACATAGTTAACTTTTTTGTGTATATGTGGCGAGTTCTCAGGAAGACCTACTCTCAGGAACTTTCAAGTATATACTACCCTGTTATTAACTATAGTCACCATGCTGCATATCAGATCTTCAGAACTTATGCTTCTTATAACTGAACATTTCTATTTTTTGATTCCCTGTTTCCTCCTCCCCCCAGCCCCTGGCAACCACCATTCTATATTTCTATGAAATCTGCTTTTTTATTTTATATTTTATTTTGTTTTATTTTGTTTTGATTCCACATATAAGTGATACCATAGAGTATTTCTCTTTCTCTCTCAGGCTTATTTCACTTAGCAAAAGGCCACCCAGACTCATCCATGTTGTCACAAATGGCAAGATTTCCTTCTTTTTTATACCTGAATACTATTTCATTGTATACATATATACACAGTATCTTCTTTATCCGTTCATCCCTCAAAGGACATTTAGGTTGTTTCCATGGCTTGGTTATTGTGAATAATGTGGCAATGAACATGGGAATGCAGTTTTCTCTTCAAGATACTGATTTTATTTCCTTTGGGTATATACTCATTAGTGGGATTGCTGAGTCATATGTTAGTTCTATTTGCAATGTTTTTGAGGAAACCCCATACTGTTTTCCCCAATGGCTGCACCAATTTACATTCTCACCAACAGTGTAAGAGGGTTCTCGTTTCTCTACATCCTCACCAACATTTGTATCTCTTGTCTTTTTAATGATAGCCAACCTGACATATATGAGGTGACACCTCATTGTGCTTTTGATTTAATTTCCCTTATGATCAGAGATGCTGAGCACCTTTCTATGTACTGTTGGTCATTTGTATGTCTTCTTCGAAAATATGTCTACTCAGGTCTTTTGTCCATTTTTGAATTGGATTACTTGCTTTCTCGCTATTGAGTTGTATGAGTTATTGATCTCTTTTGGACATTCACCCCTTATCAGTTCCATGGTTTGTAAATATTCTCCCCTATTCTGTAGTTTGCCTTTTCAATTGATTGATTATTTCCTTTGCTGTACAAAAGCTCTGCAGTTGGATATATCTCACTTGTTTATTTTACTTCTGTTGCATGTGCTTTTGGTGTCTTACCCAAGAAATCATTGCCAAGACCAATGTCAAGGAGCTTTTCCCCTATATGTTCTTCTAGGAGTGTTATGGTTTCAGGTCTAGGCTTAGGCTGTTAATATATTTCAAGTTAACTTTCATGAACGACAGAAGATAGAAGTCCAGTTTCATTTGCATATGTTGATTTTATATTCTGCAACTTTACAGAATTTGTTTATTAGTTCTACCAGTTTTTTCTGGTGGAATGTTTAGAGTTTTCTGTATATAAGATCATGTTATCTGCAGAGAAAGTTTTACTTCTTCCTTTCTGATTTGGGTGCTTTTTAATATCTTTTTCTTGACTAATTTCTGTGGCTAGGGCTTCCAGTACTGTGTTGAACAGAAGTGGCAAGAGTGGGCATCTTTGTCTTATTCCTGGTCTTGGAGGAAAGACTTTTAGCTTTTCAATAAGTATGATGTTGGTTGTGGACTTGTCATATGTGGACTTTATTATTTTCGATGTACATATCTTCTATAACAAATTTGTTGAGAATTTTTATTTTGAAAGGATGTTGAATTTTATCAAATACTTTTTCTACATCTATTTAAATGGTCATATGATTTTTATCCCTCATTCTATTAATGTGGTTGATTTGCATATGTTGAAATTTCCCTGCATCCCAGGGATAAATCCCACTTAATTGTGTTGTATGATCCTTTTAATATGCTCTTCAATTCTGTTTGTTAGTATTTTGCTAAGGATATTTGCATCTATGTTCATCAGGGATATGGGCTTGTAATTTTCTTTCCCTGTAGCATCCTTGTTCAGCTTCAGTATAGGTATAGTTCAGTGTGTCTGTTACTTCATGATTCAGTCCAGGTAAATTGTTTTTTTCTAGCAGTTTATCCATTTCTTTTTCTTTCTTTTCTTTCTTTTTTTTTTTTTGGTACGCGGGCATCTCACTGTTGTGGCCTCTCCCGTTGCGGAGCACAGGCTCCGGACGCACAGGCTCAGCAGCCGAGGCTCACAGGCCCAGCCGCTCCGTGGCATATGGGATCTTCCCGGACCGGGGCACGAACCCGTGTCCCCTGCATCGGCAGGCGGACTCTCAACCACTGCGCCACCAGGGAAGCCCTATCCATTTCTTTTAAGTTATCTAATTTGTCAGCATATAATTGTTCATTGTAGTTTCATGATCCTTTGTGTTTCTGTGGGATAAATTGTAATGTCTCCTCTTTCATTACAATTTTATTTGTCATCTCTCTTTTTTCTTAGTCTAGCTGAAGGTTCAATTTTCTTTACCTTTTAAAAAAACAACTTTTATTTTCTTTAATCTTTTCTCTTGTTTTTCTAGTCCCTATTTCATGTATTTCTGCTATGATCTTTATTATTTCCTTCCTTCTACTAACTTTGGGGTTAATTTTTTCTTTTTCTAGTCCATTGAGCTTTAAGGTTAGGTTGTTTGAGATCTTTCTTGTTTGTTTCTAGTGTAGGCACTTGTCACTAGAACTTTCCTCATAGTACCTCTTGCTGCATCCCATAAGTTTTGGTATGTTGTTTCAATTTTCCTTTGTCTCAAGATTTTTTTTTTTTTTTTGGCCACACCACTTGGCATACAAGATCACAGTTCTCTGACCAGGTATCAAACCCATGCCCCCTGCAGTGAAAGCACAGAGTCTTAACTGCTGGACCACCAGGGAAGTTCCCTCAAGATATTTGTTTATTTTCCTTTGTTTTCACCTTTGATCCATTTGTTGTTTGGAAGCATGTTGTTTAATTTCCACATATTTATAGATTTTCCTACTTTCCTCCTGTTACTGAATCTAGTTTCATACTACTGGAGTAAAAAAAAAAAGAAAACACTTGTTATGATTTCAGTCTTCTTAAATTTGCGAAGACTTGTTTTGTGACCTAAGGTGATCTATCCTGGAGAATGATCCCTGTGCACTTTAGAAGAATGTGTATTCTGCTGCTTTTGGATGGAATGTTCTGTATATGACTTTAAGGTTCATTGGTCTAAAATGTTGTTCGTGTCCCTTATTTCCTTGTTGATTTTCTTTCTGAATGATCTATCCATTGTTGAAAGTGGGGTTTTAAAGTTCAGTACTATCATTGCTGTCAGTTTCTGCCTTCATGTCTGTTAATAATCGTTTAATATATTTAGGTGATCTAATATTGTGAGCATTTAGGTGCTCTAATATTGTGAGCATATATACTTATAATTGTTATATCATTTTAAAGAAGAGATCCCTTTATATCAGTTATATAGTGGCTCTCTTTCTCTTGTAATAGCTTTGACATGAAGTCTATTTTCTCTGACATAAGCATAGCTACACCTGCTCTCTTCTGGTTGGCATTTGCATGGGATTATTTTTTTTCCATCCCATCACCTTCAGCCTGTGAGTGTTCTTAAAGCTTAAGTGAGTGTCTTATAGGCAGCACAGAGCTGGGTTTTGCTTTCTAGTCTATTCAGCCACTCTTAACTTCTTTTAATTGGAGGATTTAAACCATTTATATTTAGAATAATTATTGACAGGTAAGGAATTACTATGTTCATTTTGTTCATTGTTTTCTGATTTTTCTGCAGTTCCTTTCTTCCTTTCTTCTGTTCTTGCTGTCTTTCTTTGAGAATTCATTCTTTTTTCAGTGTCAGCTTTGATGCTTTTCTCTTTATTGTCTTTGTGTCCATATAGATTTTTGCTTTGTCATTACCATGAGGCTTTCATAGTATATATTGTAGTTATAACAGTCTATATTAAGCTGAATATTTAAGTTCAAGTGCTACACATTTACTTGCTGGGGGTTGGGGAGAAAGAGAGAGAAAGAAGAAGGAAAGCGATAAGTTGATGGGGAGACAGAGGGCAGCCCCACTACCTTTTGCCTCCTAGACTAGCCTCCTGTGTTTTTCTCAGCCATAATACGCATCATCAATCTCACTTTGTGGAAACTGTTATTCACCCATAAATAACTACAATATAAGAATCTTATTTTTTTTCTTCAGTTTTATTGAGATTAGGATTCTATTTGAATCATTTGTAGTGGTCAAAAGGTAGGAAAAGCAGGAACACCTTGCTTTACATAAGTGAAATAAAACTCATAATAATAAAAAATAACTAATCTTAATTTGTTACCCAGAAATACAAACACAAATGCAAATCTATTAAAATCCTGAAGAATAATTTTAAAAACAACTTTAATTTTCTTTACTTTAAAGGCCCAGGGGTTATATACTGTGCTTCATGCAGACAGCTTTCAAAAAAAAAAAAAAAAACACTTTAGGTATATCTGTATCTCCTCAAAATTTCATACTTTAGGCAACTACAACAATCCCTTTCCTTCCTCCTGGCCCCTTCACTGCCTCTGTGCTCCCCCTTCAGCCCTACCCTCCACGCCACGTCTACTTGGGACCCTCCCTTTCATGCTCGGCCCTGAGTCTGGTTTCTGGTCTCCAGTGCTGAGGATCTTTCCTTACAGGGAACAGCTCTCTGGAATTCTGGTGAACTCTTCCACTTTGTGAAACAGAACTGATAGCTCAGGATCTAACTTTCCTGCTAGAGTAGAAGCTCCATGTGAGCCAGCAAGTTTTTTATTCATGATTCTATATCCATTATCTAACAGTGCAGAGAACATAGTTAAACTCAAGAAATATTTGTGGACTGAATGAATGTCTAGACTTTCTTAGTGTACAGTGGGAGAGGAGCTTTGAAAGGAATATGGCCAGGAATGAACAGGAAAATGATAGAAGGCAAGCAAAGGGGAAGGCAAGAGGCAGAGTAGAGTATTCAAAACATAGACAGCACCCTCAGTCACGCCAGAGAATCTCTATTTTCTGACCCGTCCCCTTCTCGTAATCCTGGAGATCCATTTATCAGTTGTGCTGTGAAAACTGGCTGGACCAGGAAGTGGTCCAGGTTCTCAGACCTAAGAAGCTGCTCCCTGCCAAGATGCCAGGTCCCCTCCAATCTCTCAGTAACTGCTCTTGCTGTTGTCTGCGGATACATTCCTGCAGAAAAAGATAATTGCAGATGTTGGTGAACATCCTGATAAAGAGTTTCCATCTGAAGTCATAGGAACTAAAAGGGCTTTGAAATAGAGAGCCCTTTAGAGATAGAGATGGCTGATGTCCAAGGTGTTTGTGTGTCATGAACAAATACTCATGCTTTGTCCTTTATTGTGGTCTTTTGAATATTATGTTCATGGGGAGAGGATTGTGAGTTTTTCTTGTCAGAAAACATATATAGGAAGAATTGGTGACATTCAACATCATCTAAATATCAGAAATTTATTTTAAAAATGTAGGACATGGAGAACAGACTTGTGGTTGCCAAGGGGGAGGTGGACGGGAGAGGGGTGGATTGGGAGTTTGGGATTAGCAGATGCAAACTCATATACAGAATGGATAAACAAGGTCCTACTGTATAGCACAGGGAACTATATTCAAAATCCTGTGATAAACCCTAATGGAAAAAATATGAAAAAGAATGTGTATATATACACATATATCTGAGTCACTTTGCTGTACAGTAGAAATTAACACAACATTGTAAATCAACTATATTTCAATAAAATAAATTTTTTTAATGCAGGGAATTCCACTTTTCAGAAGGAAGGTTTAGTTTTGGGTTTTGTTTTGGTTTTTTTGGCTGTTTCAAGAAAAGAAAATACAACTTTTATTGTGTTTTGAGATTTAGTTTGCAAATATAATCATCTGAATTTAGTTTTCAGTCAATTCAGCTTAATTTATATCTTAAAAGTCCTAAAATTGGCTTAGAAAAAGTCATCACTCTGGCATATCCCAAAATATTAAAGACAAACAAATGTGGGAGAAAAGATAGGCACCAGTATATTTTTTAAAAATCATCCCTGTATAACCAACCACCAGCACCAGTAAGAAATGGAACACAATGACCTATCAGAAGGCACAATTTAAGGGAGTTGTACCCAGCTTGGGTGGTGGAAGGGAGGATTCCCTGCATTCCCAGCTGTCCACATTCCAGAATCAATTAGTAGTAGTAGAGGTATTCTCCCAAGTCTAATACGCATCCTTTAACCAACTTCCCTGTGTGAGAAATATTACCCCCCCCCTTTTTCACAACCACAGCACCTATTCCTCCCACGCAGGCAGTGCCTATTATTATGCTCAAAATAAACCTCATTTAATTAAATGAATATTAAAAACACTTCTACCTAAATACAAATAACAAGAGGTGGTACATGAGGAAGGAAAGGAGAAAAAGCTACGGAATATAGGAGAAAATCTCTTACATCAGGTCAGTTTAACCCACACAGAAATGATGGGTTACGTTTAAACATCTGAAGGAATTTTGTGGTTAAACTTCTACAGAATGCAGCCCACAGACTTGTCCCTGTTATCACTGACACAAAATCCTTCCTAGATATCACGATACCTCATACAAATTCTCAGAGATGCAGGTATGTTCTCAGAGATGCAGGTATATTCTCTAAGCTTAGGCAACCTCAGATATTAGTGGAATGAGGCACCCACCTGACTGCCTGGGGAAAGTGTTGCCTTAGGATATGTTACATTGTGTCATGGCCAGCTCCCCTTCACATGTGGGCTTGCATTAGGATCAGCCTTTGGGGACATGAAACAGTTGATTATAATGCATAACAGACTAAAGGTTTCCCAAGTGAAGTTCACATAACATGACTTATTGCAAAACCTAAGAAAATCACTTTGGAAAGTAATATGTCTACGGAATAAATAGCTATTGGAAAAATACATCTGGGTTTATTAACTGAGCTAATAGAGTAATATATTATGGCACCTTAGGAATATAAATTTATTTAAAAACAAACAAACAAACACACAAACCATTGCAGTGGGCTGAATGGTAGCCTCAAGGAAAAGTTCATCTATGTCCTAATCCCTGGAGTGTGTGAAGAGTACCTTATTTGGGAAAAGGATCTTTGCAGAAGTGATCAAGATAAAGATCTTGAGATGAGGAGATAATTTTGGATTATCCAGGTGGGCCCTAGATCCAATGACAAGTGTCCTTATAAGAGACATGAAGAGGAAAAACCAGCTAGTGGAAGAAGGCACTGCGAAGACAGAGGCAGTGATGCAGCTCCAAGCCCAGGAATGCAGACGGCCACCAGAACTGGGGAGAGGCAGAGAGGAATTCTCTCTTGCAGCTCCCAGAGGAAGTGCAGTCCTGCAAGATTTTGAGCTTCTGATCTACACAACTGTGAGAGAATAAATTTCTACAGCCCTAGGAAACTAGCACAGCCATTTAGATTATTCTGTAGTTTAAATTTATATAAGGATTGAATTCCATCTGTAGAGAAAAGCCTGGACTGCTCCTTAGGGTTTTGGCTTCTTATAAAGTTTCCATCCAGAATTAACTCTGTGACCCTGAGCAAGCATCCTAGCTTTCCTGTTAGTTAATGTCTTTATGCGCAGTTACACTAGAGTCACTGAGAGCTTCCTTCCAGCTCTCAAATCTACATTTTTGCATTAATACAATTCTACGTTAATAAGTGACAGTAGAAAACTGAGCAAGGAGAGGCACAGCTAGCATTGTGTAAACACAGAGTCTCACACACCCAAAGCTCTCAGATATACACACATTCTCTTTTCTTAACTTTTTATTTTATATTAGAGTATAGTTGATTAACAATGTTGTATTAGATTCAAGTGTACAGCAAAGTGATTCAGTGGTACATATACTTGTATCTATTCTTTTTCAAATTCTTTTCCCATTTAGGTTGTTACGTACTATTGAACAGAGCACACACACATTCTTATAAACAAAGTTTAGGATTTGTGGTAGGAGGAGAGAGGGAAGAAGAAACAAGATTAGCTATCATTGCTTTCATTTATTATGCCAAATGTTCCATGTTACCCTTATGATAAACTTGCTGTCGTAGCAGTCTGGGTCCAAACAGGAGACAGAAACTACAGACGGTGGTTTAAACAGGGGAAGTTAATAGAATAATTAAACTAAGATTGAGGAAAGCAACTGTAAGATAAGAAGAAAGCCTGTATAGAATCCCAGGGCTGAGGGAGAATCCATAAGGAAGGACAAACGTGAAAGGGGGTCAGACCTCACTGGAAAAGGTGTGGTTAAGCCACAGGACAGCAGAGAAGTTTCCTGATTTGGCCCAGCTGGAGAGGGTCTGGAGCTGCTGGGCAAACAGCAGGCACCCTCCAGGGTGCAGGCAGGGAGCCCAGGATCAGCAATCCATGAGCTAGGTATGCAGGGGGGTGTGGGCGCCAGCTGGAGCAGAGGCCTTCAGAGCACAAGGGCTGCCACAGAGTTTGCAGAAGGAAAAACCACCTGTTTATGTGATGTTCTAGCCATGACAGCTGCATGCAGGCTGCATGAAGCTCTGGGTTCCCTGTTGAAAGGGCTGCAGAAAGAGCTGCAAAATCACTGAGGGACTGCGGCCTGGGCCTGTGACTTCCACCAGGTGGTCTGACACTTTCACTGCCCATCTCGCTAGCCCTCACCAGAAACTGCAGGAAGCCTCTTCTCCCTCAGGGTCTTTCTAGACCCTCTATTAAGAAAACTTGTGCTTAATTTGAAAGAGAAATGCTCAAAGGAATTCCATTATTACAGAATACATTGAAGGGTGCATTTGGAAATGAGAGGAAATAAATCGATAACTGACACACTTGCATGGCAATGCTCAGCTATTATATAATCACACATGTGGACACCAAGGCTGAGAGGTGATATAGCCACTAAATTGCAGCACTGAAAATTATGTCCAGAGCCATAAATGATTGATAATTCCTGAAACTAGGCTCTGAGCACACCCCAAAAGCAGTATGATGAAAATTACCCACTTAAAGTCTTTTGTAGATGGCTCCATATTTTGAGTCCATTATTATAGTTACTATGATCATATGATAAAACTTCATCTGATAATAATTTTTCTGCACATTTATTTTAAAAATAGAAAACCAAATGACAAGACCAGGTCATATTAAATGTCTTCTTTCTTTGTTAAGTGGCCCCCTCCTCTTAGCAAAGGCACCATGGATTTCTTCACAGCATTCATCACACTCCGATGTAATTAACTGCTGTCTATGTGTTTCTCACACTGTAGAGGCTGAGCCTTACACATTCTTCTTTGTAGCTAGGCCAGTGCCCTGGCTCGTGAGAGATGTTTAATATCAGAGAATTGAATTCAATCAAAGAGAACAGATTCATTTCAGAGATTCCTTCTAAAAAGTCATTTGTAAGCTATAACCCAGGATGAAGACTGTTGATCAAGCAGTTAAAGGAACACACCAGTCAGTCCCTGGAGACCCTTGATAGCATAGAAGGTCTACTTCATGGATCAGATCAGTGAATTTTAGGATCAGAGAGTGAATTTCCAAAGCCATGTCCTGGAGGGAGGCCCAGCATACCTGGAAACAGTCCAGTCCAAACAAGAACAATAATCAAAGGCAAGGTGGCAAGCACCCAAAGGGGAAAATCTGGGCATCTGTAGTTGAAGGACTTGAAGTCTGGAAACAAGAAGAGCTAATGTTACTGAGCCCAAGCCCATACTGCTTGCCACACGACAGGCCAATAAATCAAGAGACAAGTTGCTGGGACAAGGGATAGCAACTTTATTCGAAAAGCCAGCAGACCAAGAAGATGGTGGACTCATGTCCCAAAGAACCATCTTGCCTCAGTTAGAATTCAGGTTTCTTTTACACTGAAAGTGGAGGGAGTAAAGTCAAACATTTGCTGGTTCCCATCAGCCTTCAGAGTAGATGTGTTAATATCTTCCTCCCTGCAGTCATTCACAGGTGGGCCTGGTCAGGATGTTTCCTGTGAGCTAAACAAAGGTATTTTAGCTGAATGCTCATTACCTGGGAGGCAGGGTTCCCAGAGATGGGCCATTGTGTACACTTTAAGCTTATAGGCAACATCTCTTTTGTGATTAACTTGTAATGGAATACAAAAATTCTTCCCTATTACATTATTACTGAAGAATGTTGTGAGCAGGTTAGTGAATTAATCCCAGAGTGACATATCTCTGACATCTTTGTAATGACCTCTTAGTGTATGTTTGTGGAGTTAAACTGAGTTGATTTAAAGGATCTGAACTGATACAGTCAGCACATTCTCCAAAATAATACAATCTGCTTACTGTCTCGAAGACCCTCACTCTGGGGTCTAAAGTTATTTCTATATTTAGGTTTGAATCCACTTAAAACTCAACAGACCACCCCACAGTCTTCGGCAAAGTGCTGAGCGAAAGCACATCCTCAGCCCTATAACAAGTACCTTCTTGCATCAAGTAACTTCCCAACACTACTAGGTATTTTCACTTTTATTTTAACTAAGTTATAACTACATATCAGTATATTTTAGTGTACAGCCAAACGACTTGATACATGTACATTTTGCCAAATGATCACCACAAGAAGTTCAGTTAACATCCATCAACACACACAGCTACACATTTTTTTTTCTGTGATGAGAACTTTTAAGATGTACACTGTCAGCCATTTTCAAATATACAATACAGTATTGTTAACCGTAGTCACCATGCTGTACATTACATCCCGAAAACTTATTTATCTCATAACTGGAAGTTTGTAACTTTGACCCCCTTTGCCAGTTTCCTGCACACATCCCACCCCCTGACCTCTGGCAACCACCAAGCTGTTCTCTGTACCCATGAGTTCTGGTTTTTGTGTTTTTTTAGATTCTGCATAGAAATGAAGCCATATAGTATTTGTGTTTCTCTGTCTGACTTATTTCACTGAGCATAATGCCCTCAGGGTCCACCTATGTTGTTGTAAATGGTGGGATTTCCTTCTTTTTCATAGCAGAATAATCTTCCATTGAATACATATACCACATTTTCTTTATGCATTCATCCATCGATTGATATGTAGGTTGTTTCCATGTGTTAGCTGTTGCAAATAGCACTGCAGTGAACATGGGGGTGCAGATAATCTGTTTGAGTTAAGGGTTATTGTTTCCTTTGGATAAGTACCCAGAGGTGGAATTGCTGGATCATGTGGTAGCTCTATTTTTAAATTTTTGAGGAAGCTCCTTGCTGTTCTCCATCATGGCCACACTAATTTACACTCCCACCAACAGTGCCCAAGGATTCCCTTTTCTCCACACTGTCCCCAGTGCTCATTATTTCTTGTCTTTTTCATCACATCCATTCTGACAGGTGTGAGGTGATATCTCTTTGTGATTTTGATTTGCATTTCCCTGATGATTAGTGATATTGAGCATCTTTTTATGTATCTGTTGGACAGTTTCATGTCTTCTTTGGAAAAATGTCTATTCAGATCCTCTGCCCATTTTCTAATCTGATTGTTTGAGTTTTTCCTACTGAGCTGTATGAGTTCTTATATATTTTGGATTTTAACCCCTTGTTTTTTCATCTTGGTCTCCTCTTCTCATTTGCCCACTTCCTTGAAGAAAGAGGCCTTTCCTGTCCCTACTCTGTCTTCTTCAGAGCCTAAAGTTCTAATTTCCATGTGTCTACCCATATTACTTACACTGAGATTTCCCAGAGATCTCTTCTTCCTGGATCTGGAATTTTTCTCTATTTGCTGCCAAATCTCCTTTCTACCTGCAAGTCACTTATTGCATTCTGTTGCATTCTTGGTTGTCAAAATCCCACTAGCCAGGACCTTTCCTACTGGCACTACTGGAACCTTCTCTTGACTATATGCCAGGCTTTGCTCAGGAATATGTCTGTGCCCAGCCTCCTAGATGCCAAATATCCTTTATCTGATCAATGTATTGACAGCTGAGCTGCATTTCACTACATTGGCCACATCTACAGTAGTATAAAGTAATTATTGATATTCAACACTTTGACCTGGATATACGACCAGTATCACAGATATATGAGAAATACTAACATACATTGAATTTTCTCTATTACCAGGTAAATATATAAAGTATTAGAAAGATATGCAACACAAAGCATGAAATAAGATATATCAAATATTAATTTAACCATCAATCTAATTTATCATAACATGTATTACACCCAAATATTGTCAGTTATCAATTATAACTCCATTCAAACAAATGTGTACGTGGTTGTATGTACATAAACATACATATCATGACGGTTTTTATCCCAAATGCAGTTAATAGTCTTCCACACCTGCTGGTCCTGAGATTCTTTTTTTGGCTCATTCCTTCTCATAAAACATTGATGTAAGGACAACAGAATTTTGGAACATCAGTTTTCGCAGTGGAAAGATATAAGAGGATCTGGACGAGATCCCTGTTCTGTTCACAGGGCTCACAGAACATTTGAATGATTCCAGATTTGGCTTTGAGCACAAGGAAGTGTCTCATAATTTATTATAACCACCAAAAGTTTTCAAAGTTTTATCTTACTTTTGGCATATCTAACATCTGAATACCTGGACTTTCTCTTCCAATCAAGGCAGGTAACCAGAGCCAGATTTACTCTCCATCCTTAGATAACTGAAGAAGAAAAAAATACCCAGTCTAAATATATGTGGAGTAACAACTTTTAGACACTGAGCAACAGATAGAACAGGAAACAAACAAGGTGAGCCCCGGCTCACCAGCTCTCTTCTGCAGGCAGCAGGCTGTTTCAGGCCACAGTGGCCCTCCTGAGCAAGGAGACAGAGGTGAGGTTTCTAGAAGGCACAGGTGGCAGGATCTGCAGGCAAAATCCTGGATAGGAGGGAGAAATGTACAAACAGGGGAGAAATACAGATACACACAGAGTTCGGCTGAGGGTTCCCTTTGAATTGTCAGCTGGGTGCTGATGGGAAGCCAGGAAGCAGGGAGAGAGCCACCAGACAGGAGCAGGAGAACTGAGCTCCTACAGGGCAGAAAATGCTTCATATTCCCACAAGCCAGAGTAGAAAAAACAATCACAATACAGAAGGCGTCAGGTCAAATATTTAGAAGAGCACGGCCTCAGAAGCTGGGAATATGTTCCCTACATTTAAAGGCTACTCTGATCTCACTTAACTAAGCTTACAAAGAACAACTTAAACTCTTTCCAAGTAACTTAACTGCAACCCAGAGTAAAGGTCAAGAATATTTAAAAGAAAACAAAAATGTGGGCACTCAACAACGTAAAATTCATGTGTAGCATCCACTTAAAAATTAAAAATATGCAAAGAAGTGGGAAAATATGACCCATAATGAAGGAAAAGAAAATCGATCAGTAGAAACAGCCACCAAAATGGCACAAATGATAGAGTTTGTAGAAAAAGAACATTAAAGCAGTTATAACTATATGCCATATGGTCAAAATCTGAATAACTTAATTACTCTTGGCAATAATACTGCTCATTGAGTGTTAGGTTTCAGCTATACGTACAACAAAATCATGTTGATTTTGCTGTTGTTCTTGTTACAGAAAATTTTGGAAAGGGTAACACCTAAACAGAATGGCTATATATGTTAGTTATTCTATTTCCTTTCTTTAATAAGAATATGCCCTTCTGTACTGAGTTCACTAGAAAGTTGGCAAAGCATTTCTCTCTGACACAAAAAAACATTGTATTTCTCTTTGGGCTTATTTCATTGATTGGTGGAACTACTTGTGTCAAAGCACATTGGGATCATTGGGAAAAATTAAAAGCATGAATTATTCAAAATGACCATTGGTGTAGTGGGAGTTCATTAAGAGCTAAGGTGTAAGTGGAAGAAGAAAACAGATCATCAGAAGTCGGATTTTACTGCCATACTTAGCAAGCAGGAAGCAAGTTCATGGTTGTGGTGTGCGTTCACAAAAACGATGGCTTATCCTGAATTATAGCCAGGACTAATGAGCTTCAAGGTGAGTAAGGTGCATGATTTTTTTTGTTGTTTTTTTGTGGTACGCGGGCCTCTCACTGCTGTGGCCTCTCCCGTTGCGGAGTACAGGCTCCGGACACGCAGGCTCAGCGGCCATGGCTCACGGGCCCAGCCGCTCCGCGGCAGGTGGGATCTTCCCGGACCGGGGCACGAACCCGTGTCCCCTGCATCGGCAGGCGGACTCTCAACCACTGCGCCACCAGGGAAGCCCTAAGATGCATGTTTAAGCAACAAATTACACCTACTCCAGGTATCCAGGGTTTTATTCATTTGCTTTCCTGGCTCAAAAAATAATCTCTTCCCAGCTGGCCAAATTACCCAAACCTCTTAATGTGCCCACAAATGGGATGCAGTCAAAATCCTTACACTGAATCACAATGTGCTCCAAGGGGAAGTGGGTAGCGCTGAGGTGAGTGTGGTCTATGCTATTACACTTTTCACCACACCCAAAACATGTCCATATTAGAGCTAAAAAATGCAGAGAGAGGTAAGGACTTGGTGAGTATTTTTATTGATGACTTGTCCTCACTTTCATCCCCTTCTCCTCACTGATTCCGTGAGCTCATCCCAAATCTCTCTGTGTACCTGTGATGCTGCTTCTCCTTACATACTGCTTTCACCATGTCACCTGGAGAGCTGTAATGGCCTTCTGTCACCTTAAGGCAACAAGTCAGAACTCCTGTTTCTTACAAAGAAGCCCCTGGCATGTGGCCTAATGGCCTTGTAGAAGGAGCCTAGACTCAGTAGCCCAGCTTTCTAGGTCACCACCCTGACTCCACTGTTCACTGGCTGTGTGACCTCAGGCACTAAGCCTCAGCTTCCTCTTCTGTAAAATGGGGATAAAAATAGTGGTACCTACTTCACAGGTCTTTGGTTAAGACTGGAATGAGATAATTTATGTAGGACACAACATAGGAGCACCTTATAAATAGTAGCTATTTTTACCTATTCAAATATATTTACCTGAATTTCATCATAGAAACAGCCCCCTCCCTCCACAAGACTTCTTATAACCTGTCCTTGAACAACACGGGCACACAAAGCACACACATGAAACCTGCATTCCCGTCTCCACTTTACCTAAACTTTCCTTTTCTAAAATCTCCTTTGTGTCACCACGTGATTAATGTATCCATTCTTTAAGGTTCATCACAAGTCCCACCTTTATCATTAAACCACTACTGCTCTAAATCCTTATTATAATTCTTCTTTGAAATTCATGAGTGATGGTATTCTCTAGTAAAACAACTTATGTATGTTGATTTTTAATAAAGAAAAATATGTGATTTTTTTTTCCTGCATCTTGTTTTCCCAACTATGTTTTATGTTTGTTTGGTTTGTTGTTGCTTTTTTTTTTTTTACAGATAATTCTTTGTCCCATATGGTAGATACTACATTGCTAGATGCAGCAAGTCACTGTTGACTTATGATTAAAGACAAAAATTCAAAAGGCATGGAAAATATTCAGGGAGCTTATATGGCAAGAGATTGTTTGGAGGAGTTAAGAAGAACCAGGTGGCGATTTGACCTGGGTGACCCACCTAAGAAGAAAGGATCAAGGAATGAATACATAGTGCATTTGGGGTTTCTCTTCTGCTTCTGAAGTTTGCAAATGAAGCGTAGTAATTTTTTCACAGTACATGGTTTGTATCATTCAGCTTTAATCCTGATATAGCCTCCACTCATCAAAGATACCTGTTCAAGCAGTTCCCTTATTACCTGGCCCCAGGAGTACATTTAAAGGCTACAATTAGTAAGCAGTGGCAACTACCAAAATCTAAAACTAAAACAAAACAAAAAAATAAAAACCCCCAAAACCTGGATTAAGAGATAAAGTGAAGGAAAAAGTTATCCTTTGAAATCTAACAAAAATCAACAAACGATGGATCATATCAGCTTCACAACAGTAACTTACAATGGGAAAGATTTCAACATTCTTTTTTTTTTTGCGGTACGCTGGCCTCTCACTGTTGTGGCCTCGCCTGTTGCAGAGCACAGGCTCTGGGTGCGCAGGCTCAGCGGCCATGGCTCATGGGCCCAGCCGCTCTGCGGCATGTGGGATCTTCCCGGACCGGGGCACGAACCCATGTCCCCTGCGTCGGCAGGCCAACTCTCAACCACTGCTCCACCAGGGAAGCCCTCACCATATTTTTTGTGAAGAAAACAAGAAACCCCTACACCCACTCGAGAAGACTACAGTATTTCCTGAATACAACATACATGATTACAGGTCTAGTGTTACAGAAAGCTGTGGCCAAGTCAGTCACAATGTAATGTAGCCATCTGAGATAAGGATATGTTAAAATAAGCCCACAAGATTGCACAAATTCTAAAACCAGGAAGCCACGAAGCAGTGAATGATTAGATTTTATTCAGTTCTCTCCAGAAGAGGAAATTTCTTCTCACCCTCAAGTATCAATATGTGTCATTGAGGTGGAGATATTTGCAGATTGAAAAAAAGAGTGGGGAATCCACTAGTCTAGGCTGTTGAAAATGCCCCTGAAGAATGATGATGACCAATCAGCAATCTGGTCCCTAATTTGATTTCCTAAATGGTTTTAACCAACAAGACTGGGATCGGAGGCACTGTGAGCCTGTGGTCAGTTGGCTATTGTGCAAGATTTAGAGTTTGGTGCATATTTATAATATAATATCTGGTTGAAAACAAGCTTCTTATGAATCTGGGTATTATGTGTCAACCTGAGACTCATTTCACCTGTGGGAGAAGTGATGAAATTGTGTCCTGAACATTAGAGCTTGGGTGCAGTCCCAGAACCTAAAGTGACCTGTCAGGATATGACCAGCCCAAAGGATCCAGCCTCCACCCACAGGACCAGCCTCCAGTCACAGGACCCAGCCTCCACTCACAGGATCCAGCCTCTACCCACAGGACCAGCCTCCACTCACAGGACTCAGCCTCCACTCATGGGATACAGCCTCCACTCACAGGACCCAGCCTCCACCCTGGCAACCACCATCCTTTTTTTGCTTCCTAGCTCTTGAAATACAATACTGCCCTATTTAGAGAGATCACTTGTAAAAAGAGTTAGCAAGAAGGGCAAGGTTCTCAAAATCACAGAGCTCCCTTTGCCTTCTCAGGCTCCAGTGATGCTGAGTGTATGACTTGCTTTGTTTCCTGAATCACGATGTCTGTCATTTCTCTCCTTCTACCAGGACTGCCCTTTCCCTCTTCACAGTTTGAATGCCTTACACTCACCAACTCCAGGAGGTTTTCTTTGACCTAATTTCCCACCCCCACACACACCAGACTAGGAACTTTTATCTGGTGCTCCTTAGAAACAGTCTTGCTACTGCATCTCCACATTGCTTTGAAATGATCCATTTATTGGTCAGCTAACTACAATGCTCCTTAAGTGAAACTTAGCCCTTATTCATCTTTACGTTCCTAGCACCTTGCATTATGCTTAATAGCTAGGAAGCCCTCAATACATTTTTTATGGAAAGAATGCCCTGCTAATTCACTTATATTTCCCACTAGAACTCAACCTTCATAACATTTGCACAAAATGACAGTTCCCGACATGGGGTGATTCTTGGGTCAGCAAATGGTTATATTTCCCAGTAAATACATTTTAAAATGCATATTTTGTAGGATACTTGTATATATGTCACTTTCTATGCACCAGGAGCTATTCTAAGAGCTTTATAAATATTAACTTGAATTATCTTCATATCAAACTTCTGAAAGAGGTGGTATCACTACCCCACAGAGTTGGGGAAACAGAGATACAGTGAAGTTATGTAACTTGGCTGAAGATGGCTCAGCCAGTAAGGGGAAAAACCAGGATTTGAATCCAGGCAGCCTGGCTCAGAGCCCAGAGCCTTCCCTGCTGGCCTAATGGATTTGCCAGTAAGTCTTCATCCACAGAATGAGTGGCCATGCTTGTACGAAGAAGTCTGGATGTATAAGTCATTTCCTCTCTTTCCCCCTTGCTTTGCCTCCTAAAACGGATGTCTTTTAAACCTCACACTTTAGACAAGCATTTTATTGAAATACTTTCCTCTAAGGAGCCTGGCCTATTTTACAAAAAGGAAAAATGAAAAACAAAACCAGGAGCTCAATAATCCTCATGAAATCCATTGAGGAATGTACACTGTAAGAAAAGGAAATATTTTTAAATGGGTATTTAGCTGGATTTTTATCCCCTTAAGATAAGACTGAATAATGATTTCATTCTGCCCTGGGATTGGGAAAAAAACGCTCTTGTAAGTCTTGGAAAGGAAGAAAAAGGATATAAGGGCTCTTCATGAAAACGTTCTATTTCCATTTTTTTTTGAAGTTCAAATTCTGTGATGATTAGCTGCAGCTGACCTTGACTTTCCTCACTGCTTCAGGAGGCATATGCTGTCATAGAGATCAGAAATCAAATGGATTAGGCTCTCTCTTCAGCTCAACACTTAAATTGCAGCTGGAAGAAGCCATCTTTAGGACAGTCAGCCCCCAAAACATTTCTTCAGAGGTGTCTTTGCCAGAGGGAATGGGGCTTCTTTGCTGGCAGTGCAATCAAGTCATAAAGGAGAGAAACATTGAGGCGAAAGCTGCCAGGACTAATTAAAAACTCTGAAATAAAATGAATGTCATCAATTAAATTGTTATGTTCGTAAATAGATCATTATAAGTTAAAGGTAAGATGCTTTGCCACTGTTTAGAAAACTGACCAAGAAGACTCCTCAAGAAATTAACTTGGAAAATCTTGTCTTTAGCAAGCCAATATGTAAGGTGCAAATTGTATGCCCTTATGTTGTCTATTGGAAATAAGAAAATTTTCATTATGAAAGAAGATTGAGAGGGACTTACGTTTTGCAAAGTTAAGATATCAGGGACCAGATTTATCTTCCAATCAAAAGAAAACCAAAATATACAAGGACTAGACCTCAGGCAACAAAATACAGTGACCATCGAGACACAAGAAGTAAATAAGATGAACTTATATTGCCCCAGTTTACTTCTGGGAGGGGTAAACCAGGTAGAGATAGCTGACTCTCTACGTTGGGGAGACCAGGCCAGTTAGTTCTCAGGAGAGAATACTGGAAAGCAGAGAGATACACAAAGAATTCTAGATATTTGCAAAGGGCCTACTAAAGTATTCAGCTGAGTACTGTTCAGTGCATTAATGTGAGGGAATTACTCTAGTCTAGAGTAAGAACTACCCAAAAGGATTAAAGGGAATAGTACTTGTGGCTCACATCAGATCAAAAATCATATTTTCTCATAGCAGCCAGACTGGACATTCTCAGAACTCACAAGGCATCGTGTAGAGTACTCAGACAGATCTTAGTTCTTTCAGTGATGAATGACTAGCCTTGGACTAAACATGCTTTTGTTCCACATAAAATATCTAAAAAGGAAGGCCAGAGAGGATCAAACTCTTTGCAAGTAACTTAACTGGGTCACAGAATAAACATAAATAATATGTATAGGAATACAAAAATATCCAGCCACCAACAAGACAAAATTCACAATGCTCGAGAATCAATAAAAAATTTCTAGTCATGGAAAGAAGCAAGAAAATAGGATCTCTGAGGAGAAAAAAAGTCAACTAAACAAAACTGATCCAAAACTGATATAGATGTTAAAATTGTCAGACAAGAGCATTAAAACAGTCCTGACTGCTGTAGTCCAGATATTTAAAAGATAAGAAGAGGGCCTCCCTGGTGGCGCAGTGGTTGAGAGTCCGCCTGCCGATGCAGGGGATACGGGTTTGTGCCCCGGTCTGGGAGGATCCCACATGCCGCGGGGCGGCTGGGCCCGTGAGCCATGGCCGCTGAGAAAAAAAAAAAAAAAAAAAAAAAAAGATAAGAAGAAACATGGGAAATATTTTTAAAAGACCCAAATCAAACTTCTAGAGAAGAAAAATACAATGTGTGAGGCGCATAATGCAATAGATGGGGATTAATGACAGGTTAAACATTGTATAACAAAAGATCAGTGAACTTGAAGACATAGCAATGGAAACTAACCAAAAGGAAACAGAAAAAAAAAAAAAGAAAAAAAAAATCAGAGTATCAGTGAGTATGGGACAATTTCAACCCAAATCCCTGAATGGAAAGAAAACAGAGAGAAAAGAAGAAATAATGTCTAAAATGATTCCAAATTTGTTGAAAACTATAAACCCACATATCCAAGAAGTGCAATAAACTCCAAGCACAAGAAACATAAAGAAAACTACACCAAGGCTTACATCATAATCAAATTGCTCAAAGCCAGTGATAAAAGGAAATCTCAAAAGCAACCAGAGAATAAACACATTACCTGCAGCATAATAAATGTAAGAATGACATCAATTTCTCATCAGAAAAAATGTAAGTGAGAAGAGAGCAGAGCAACATCTTTAAAATACTAAAAGTCAATAAAAAGCAACAGATAACCTAGAATTCTATGCCCAGAACTCAACAGGAAGAAAAAATAAAGTCCTCTTCAGACATACAAAAGGTAAAAGTATTTGTCATCAGTTTCTGTCTTAAGAAATTAGAAAGAAAACATCAAGTTAAGCCCAACATAGGCAGATTAAAGGTGATAAAAATTTACAGTGAAAAATAATTAAATAAAAAACAGAAAAGCAATAGAGAAGAGCAATGAAATCAAAAGCTAGATGTTTGAGAAAATCACTAAAATTAATAAACCTCTAGCCAGACTGATGGGGAAAAAACCCAGTGGACACAATTACCAATATCAAGATCAATAAAGGGGTAGTAACTATAGACTCTATAGATATTGCAAGGATAGTATATGAACATTAATATATGAATAACATAAACAATTTTATGCCAATGAAATCTACAACTTAGACGGAATTGATGAATTTCCTTGAATGATACAAACTCCCAATGCTCAACCAAGAAGAAAAAGATAACATGAGCAATCACATTCCTTTTAAAGTAATTGAACTTGTAGTATAAAACTTTCCCACAATGAAAACTCCAGATCCAAATGGCTTACCAGTGTATTGACAATTTTTAAGAAGAAATAATACCAATTCTAACCAACTCTTTCAAGAAAATGGAGGAGGAGGGAATACTTCCCAACTCACACTATATCCTGCTACCAAAACCAAACAGTTATAAGCAAAGATAACTATAGACCAGTGTCCTTCATAACCATAGGTTGAAATTTTCTATCAAAATTTTCTAAAAAGTATAATACATCATAACCAAGTGGTATATCTTGAGTGTAAAGTTCACTTAACATTCAAAAATTGATCAATGTAATTCACCATATTAACAAACAAGGAAGAAAAAAGATCACAATGATCAGTTCAGTAGATGTAGAGAAGGCATTTGACAAAATTACAGTCATTCCTGATAAAAACTCTTGACAAATGGGATAGAAGGGAATTCTCTCTGTCTCTGTCTCTCTGTCTCTCTGTCTCTCTGTCATCAACGAAAAGCCTATGGTTAACATCACATTATATTTAATGTGAAAGAGTTAGTGCTTTTCCCTTAAATTAAGAATGAGACAGGGGCCTCTGCTCTCATTACTTTTATTCAACATTTAACTGTAGGTTTTAGCCAGTGCAATAAGGAAATACAAAAATGTAAGGCATCCACACTGGAAAGGGAGAATTAAAATTTCTTATTCATAGGCATGATCATCAATGTAGGAAATCCAATGAAATCTCAAAAAAAGCTCTTAAAACTAACAAGTTTACCTAAATTTCAGGATTCAACCTGAATACATAAAAACCAATTATATCTAGGTATTTTAGCAACATACTATAAGAAATTGATATTTTAAAAACCATGCCATTCACAATAGTATCTTAAAAATAAGAAATTGTTAGGGATTAAATTTGACAAGAGATGCGAAAGACTGGTACACTGAAACTACGAAATATTGATGAGAGAAATTAAAGAACTAAATACATGTAGAATATACCATATTCATTAACCAGAAGACTCAATATGAAGAAAGCAATTATCCCCAAATTGATTTCTAAATTCAACATAATCCCTATCAAAAGGCCCAGAAAACTTGTTATAAATGGACACATTGATACTAAAATTTGTATGGAAATGCAAAGGACATAGAATAGCCAAAGCAAACTTGACAAAGAAGAACAATATAGGAAGACTTCCATTACCTGATTTCAAACATTGTATGTGGTTACAGTTAACAAGCAGTGTGCTGTTAGCATAAAGAAATAGATTAAATTATTTATGGACAACTGATTTTAACAAAAGTGCAAAAGCATGAATGGAGAAAGCATAGATTTTGTTTTCACAAATTGTGCTGGAACAATTGGATTTCCATATGAAAAGAAAAAAAGAAAAATGAAAAGATACTTCATATTTTATGCCAAAATTAACTCAAAATGGAGCACAGACCTAAATGTAAAACCTAAAACTATAAAATAACTTAAAAGAAAACACAAGAAATCATTGATACCTGGAGTCAGGCAAAGATTTATTAAACACAACAACAGAAACACAATCCCTAAAACTAAAAGTCATAAATTGGACTTCATCAAAATTAAAAATTCCTGCTCATCAAAAGCAGCAATTTTTTAACTTCTGTTAAACAATTAAAGGACAAGCCACAGCTTGGAAGAAAATATTATCAAATAATATATCAGATAAAGAATTTGTATTCAGAATATATAAACAAGTCCTTCAGTTCAATAATACGAACATAAACAACCCAATTAAAAAATGGGCAAAAGAGTTGAATAAATATTTTGCCAAAGAAAATATACAAATGGCCAATAAGTATTGAAAAGATGATCAATATCATTTGTCATTAGGAAAATGAAAATTAAAACCACAATTAGATGCAACTACACATCAACCAGGATTGATATAACCAAAAAGACCAACAAGGGCAAGTGTTGGTAGGTTGTGGAAAAACTAGGACCCTTGTGTCTTGCTGGTGGGAATGTATCAGGTACAGCCACTTTGAAAATCAATAGGTCAGTTTCTTAAATATTAAACCTAAACATACCATACATTTCAATAATTTTATTCTTAGATAATAACCTACCTGAAAGAAATGTCCACAAAGAGGCTTGTGTATGAATGTTCATAGCACCGTTATTCATAATAGTCAAAAACTGGACACAATCCAAATGTCCGTAGAGTGAGGGATGTACCAACAAAATGTGAATATCTGTACCATGGAGTATTATCCAGCAATAAAAAGGAATGAAATACGAATACATGCTGTAACACAGGTGATCCTGTAGCCAGGCTCTCAAGACTAGACTGTAGGATTCCATGTATCTGAAATTTCCCATAAGAACCCATCTATAAAAACAGTAAGCAAATCACTGGTTCCCTCGGCCTTGGGTTTTGAATAATGAGTGGTTACAAATAGATTTAAGGGATCTTTTTCAAGTGGTGGAAGCTTATAAAACTAGATTTGGATTATGGTTGCACAATTCTATAACTTTACTAAGAATCATTTAATTATCACTAAGAAGGATCTTATTATATATAAATTATAATAAGGGTGTTTACTAAAAGACTGTATGAATATCTATTCTCACATTCCTTCCAGATTGCCTTAAGTAAACTAATAACAAAAGTAAATGTAATGACTTTATATTAATGATTTTTTCAATAAGAAATTTTATAAGGAAATAGCCAATCTGGGCTTTTTTTTTTAGTTTGGATAACTATATAAACTACTGCTTTTCTTTTCCAGAAAACAAAACTGTAAGCAAGCAAAAACTTTGCAAGACAAATTATTCATCTTCAGCAGTTTTACACCAGTATATATTTGTCAAACTCTTTAGAAGCTATCACAATCCTACAGTGTAGATAGTTGAAACATTTTGGCTCATCTCAAAAGAAACTTAAGGCAGCATTGAGTCTCAAAAGTCAGCTAATCTCAGAATTGGAAGAAAACTTTGTCCTTAATGGCAACTCACTGACGTCTAAATTCCCTCCTTGACCACTCCCAGAGCTCATCAGATCTCTGCTGGAGGACTTTTCATAGAAGCAGAGAACTTGTTGTGCCCAAGAGGGAAAATTTCATCTTTGCAAAGCACTGACAGCCAGAAAAACCAACCATGGACTTTCCGTAGCTTCCATCCACAACGTGAAGCTGATAGGAGGGAAGATAGGTACACCAGTCTCTAGATGCCCTGGCCTCTATACTTCACACATGCACACCACACAAGTAGTGTATATAAAACACATGGATGGAAACATTCCATATCTTAGAGTCCCGAATCTCCTTTGGATACAAGTTCCTTGAGAGGAGGGACAAAGTTCATCATGTTCACCAGGTATCTATAGAGTCCATCAGTGTGCCTGGGAATTTAGGAACTCAATCAATAATTTCCAACTAAACTTATAATTTTATAACACAAACAAGCATCTGTAAATCTCCTGAACAATTTTCTCACATGTCTATTCCATAAACATTTATTTTATGTTGTTGTTTTGCAGAAATTAATACCTTTTTTGTTATATGTGATTTATAAAAAAAATACGGGAAAGTATTAGAATAGGTTGTTAGGGACAAGGTGAGGAAGTTAGTAATTTTACTGATGTGACTAAAAATGACCCTGGAACTTGCCACATGATGGAAAGTGAACTTTGTTTTATAGCTACTTTTAGTATTAGAAAATACTATTGTGACAGTGTTTATCACCAAGTTATCAGAAGGCATAAATCATGAGGATTTTTTTTTAATATTGGAGTATAGTTGAGATACAATGTTGTGTTATTTCAGGTGTACAGCAGATTGATTCAGTTATACATATACATATATCTATTATTTCTCAGATTCTTTTCCCATATATGTTATTATGGAATATTGAGTAGAGTTCCCTGTGCTATACAGTTGGTCCTTGTTGATTATCTATTTTATATATGTATATGTATATATATGTCTGTATATGTTAATCTCAAACTCCTAATTTATCCCTCCCCACCACCTTTCACCTTTGGTAACCATAAGTTTGTTTTCTATGTCTGTGAGTCTGTTTCTGCTCTATAAACAAGTCCATTGGTATAATTTTTTTACATTCCACCTGTAAATGATATAATGTGATATTTGTCTTTCTCTGTATGACTTACTTCACTTAGTATGATAATCTCTAGGTTCACCTATATTGCTGCAAATGGCATTATTTCATTCTTTTTATGGCTGAGTAGTATTCCACTGTGTGTATGTACCACATCTTGTTTATCCATTCATCTGTCAGTGGACATTTAGGATGCTTCCATGTCTTGGCTATTGTAAATAATGCTGCTATGATCATTGGGGTGCATGTACCTTTTCAAATTATGATTTTCTCCAGATATATGCCCAGGAGTGGGATTGTTGGATCATATGGTAGCTCTATTTTTAGATTTTAAAGGAACCTCCATACTGCTCTCCATAATGGCTGTACTAATTTACATTCCCACTGACAGTGTAGGATGATTCCCTTTTCTTCACACTCTCTCCAGCATTTATTGTTTGTAGACTTTTTGATATGGCCATTCTGACTGGTGTGAGGTGATACCTCATTGTAGATTTGATTTGCATTCTCTAATAATTAGCAATGTTGATCATATTTTCATGTGCTTTTTGGCCATCTGTATGTCTTCTTTGGAGAAATGTCTATTTAGATCTTCTGCCCATTTTTTGATTGAGTTATTTGTTTTTTTGATATTGAGCTGCATGAGCTCTTTGTATATTTTGGAGATTAATCCCTTGTCATTCACATTGGTTGCAAATATTTTCTCCCATTCTGTAGGTTGTATTTTCATTTTGTTTATGGTTTCCTTTGCTGTGCAAAAGTTTTAAGTTTCATTAGGTCTCATTTGTTTATTTTTGTTTTTATTTTCATTACTCTAGGAAGTGGAGCAAAAAGATATTGCTTCAGTTTATGTCAAAGAGTGTTCTGCCTATGTTTTCCTCTTGGAGTTTTATAGTATCTGGTCTGACATTTAGGTCTTTAATCCACTTTGAGTTTATTTTGAGTATATGGTATTAGAGAATGTTCTAATTTCATTCTTTTACATGTAGCTGTCCAGTTTTCCCAGCACCACTTATTGAAGAAACTGTCTCTTCTCCATTGTATATTTTTGCCTCCTTTGTCATATTAATTGACCATAGGTGCATGGGTTAATCTCTGGACTTTCTATCCTATTCCATTGGTCTATATTTCTGTTTTTGTGCCAATACCATACTGTTTTGATTACTGTAGCTGAATATATAGTCTGAAGTCAGGGAGCCTGATTCCTCCAGCTCCATTTTTCTTTCTCAAGATTGCTTTGGCTATTTGGGGTCTTTAGTGTTTCCATACAAATTTTTAGATTTTTTTGTTCTAGATTTGCTAAAAATGCCATTGGTAATTTGACAGGGATTCCATTGAATCTATAGATTGCCTTGGATAGTATAGTCATTTTGACAATATTGATTCTTCCAATCCAAGAACATGGTGTATCTTTCCATCTGTTTGTGTCATCTTTGATTTCTTTCATCAGCATCTTATAGTTTTTAAAGTACAGGTCTTTTGCCTCCTTAGGTAGGTTTATTCCTAGGGTTTTTTTTTTTTTATGTGATGGTAAATTGATGAGCTCTAGTAGTTTTCTGGTAGCATCTTTAGGATTTTCTATGTGTAGTATCATGTCATCTCCAAACATTGACAGTTTCCCAATTTGGATTCCTTTTATTTATTTTTCTTCTCTGATTGCTGTGGCTAAAACTTCCAAAACTATGTTGAATAAACATGAGGATTTTTTTTTAATATTGGAGTATAGTTGAGATACAATGTTGTGTTATTTCAGGTGTACAGCAGATTGATTCAGTTATACATATACATATATCTATTATTTCTCAGATTCTTTTCCCATATATGTTATTATGGAATATTGAGTAGAGTTCCCTGTGCTATACAGTTGGTCCTTGTTGATTATCTATTTTATATATGTATATGTATATATATGTCTGTATATGTTAATCTCAAACTCCTAATTTATCCCTCCCCACCACCTTTCACCTTTGGTAACCATAAGTTTGTTTTCTATGTCTGTGAGTCTGTTTCTGCTCTATAAACAAGTCCATTGGTATAATTTTTTTACATTCCACCTGTAAATGATATAATGTGATATTTGTCTTTCTCTGTATGACTTACTTCACTTAGTATGATAATCTCTAGGTTCACCTATATTGCTGCAAATGGCATTATTTCATTCTTTTTATGGCTGAGTAGTATTCCACTGTGTGTATGTACCACATCTTGTTTATCCATTCATCTGTCAGTGGACATTTAGGATGCTTCCATGTCTTGGCTATTGTAAATAATGCTGCTATGATCATTGGGGTGCATGTACCTTTTCAAATTATGATTTTCTCCAGATATATGCCCAGGAGTGGGATTGTTGGATCATATGGTAGCTCTATTTTTAGATTTTAAAGGAACCTCCATACTGCTCTCCATAATGGCTGTACTAATTTACATTCCCACTGACAGTGTAGGATGATTCCCTTTTCTTCACACTCTCTCCAGCATTTATTGTTTGTAGACTTTTTGATATGGCCATTCTGACTGGTGTGAGGTGATACCTCATTGTAGATTTGATTTGCATTCTCTAATAATTAGCAATGTTGATCATATTTTCATGTGCTTTTTGGCCATCTGTATGTCTTCTTTGGAGAAATGTCTATTTAGATCTTCTGCCCATTTTTTGATTGAGTTATTTGTTTTTTTGATATTGAGCTGCATGAGCTCTTTGTATATTTTGGAGATTAATCCCTTGTCATTCACATTGGTTGCAAATATTTTCTCCCATTCTGTAGGTTGTATTTTCATTTTGTTTATGGTTTCCTTTGCTGTGCAAAAGTTTTAAGTTTCATTAGGTCTCATTTGTTTATTTTTGTTTTTATTTTCATTACTCTAGGAAGTGGAGCAAAAAGATATTGCTTCAGTTTATGTCAAAGAGTGTTCTGCCTATGTTTTCCTCTTGGAGTTTTATAGTATCTGGTCTGACATTTAGGTCTTTAATCCACTTTGAGTTTATTTTGAGTATATGGTATTAGAGAATGTTCTAATTTCATTCTTTTACATGTAGCTGTCCAGTTTTCCCAGCACCACTTATTGAAGAAACTGTCTCTTCTCCATTGTATATTTTTGCCTCCTTTGTCATATTAATTGACCATAGGTGCATGGGTTAATCTCTGGACTTTCTATCCTATTCCATTGGTCTATATTTCTGTTTTTGTGCCAATACCATACTGTTTTGATTACTGTAGCTGAATATATAGTCTGAAGTCAGGGAGCCTGATTCCTCCAGCTCCATTTTTCTTTCTCAAGATTGCTTTGGCTATTTGGGGTCTTTAGTGTTTCCATACAAATTTTTAGATTTTTTTGTTCTAGATTTGCTAAAAATGCCATTGGTAATTTGACAGGGATTCCATTGAATCTATAGATTGCCTTGGATAGTATAGTCATTTTGACAATATTGATTCTTCCAATCCAAGAACATGGTGTATCTTTCCATCTGTTTGTGTCATCTTTGATTTCTTTCATCAGCATCTTATAGTTTTTAAAGTACAGGTCTTTTGCCTCCTTAGGTAGGTTTATTCCTAGGGTTTTTTTTTTTTTATGTGATGGTAAATTGATGAGCTCTAGTAGTTTTCTGGTAGCATCTTTAGGATTTTCTATGTGTAGTATCATGTCATCTCCAAACATTGACAGTTTCCCAATTTGGATTCCTTTTATTTATTTTTCTTCTCTGATTGCTGTGGCTATGACTTAGAAAACTATGTTGAATAAAAGAGTTTAGAGTGGACATCCTTGTCTTGTTCCTGATCTTAGAGGAAATGTTTTCAGTTTTTCACCATTGAGTATGATGTTAGCGGTAGACTTAGCTGTAGGTATATGACCTACCTATGTTGAGGTAGGTTCCCTCTGTTCCCACTTTCTGGAGAGTTTTTATGACAAATGGGTGTTGAATTTAGTCAAAAGCTTTTTCTGCATCTATCAAGATAATCAAATGGTTTTTATTCTTCAATTTTATAATGTGGTGAGTCACATTGATTGCTTTATGGATATTGAAAAATCCTTTCATCCCTGGGATAAGTCCCAGCTGATCATGGTGTATGATCCTTTTAATGTATTGCTGGATTTTATTTGCTAGTATTTTGTTGAGGATATTTGTGTCTATGTTCATCAGTGATATTGGTCTGTAATTTTCTTATTTTGTGGTATCTTTGCCTGCTTTTGGTATCAGGGTGATGGTGGCCTCATAGAAAGAGTTTGGGAGTGTTCCTTCCTCTGTAGATTTTTGGAATAGTTTGAGAAGGATAGGTGTTAACTCTTCTCTAAATCTTTGATAGAATTCGCCTGTGAAGCCATCTGGTCCTGGACTTCTTCAATTTCAGTACTTGTAATTGGTCTGTTCGTATTTTCTATTTCTTCCTAGTTCAGTATTGGAAGATTGTACATTTCTAAGAATCTGTCCATTTCTTCTAGGTTGTCCATTTTATTGGCATAGAGTTGCTTGTAGTAGTCTCCTTTGTACTTCTGTGGTGTCTGAACTGTACAGTGATAACAAGTCATAGGAATCACCAACCTGTGCTCCTGGGAGTGCTCTCTGAATTATTAAAGTAATTATAAAGTAATGATACCTGTTACTGTTCCATATAGAGAAGCAACATTTGTAATAAATAAAAACACTCAATTTTAGAAGTCAAAAGTCCCACATTCTTAAACGAAAAACCATAGGCAGTTCTTTCACAACAGAAGTAATTCTTTCAACTTAAAGACAATTGCTGAAATTAAAAGTTACTTTGCTGCATGGTACATCTTCTTAAAGAGTATTAAGTCCAGTCTGGATCACTCTTTTACACTTTGATTGGATGATTTAGTAAAGAATATATTCTGTATAACTTTTTTTCATGGCCAGCAATTCTGGATTAAATAACCTTGTCAAGGGCTCTATTTAAATCTTTACATTTCAAAGATGGAATTTTTAGCCTTAAAGTTTATATTCTTAGTCCTTTTCAACCAGTGTGTCTCCTGAACTAGCTTATATAAATAGGCTATAGAAAGTCTTAGAAATCATTGAAAAATTTGATTATAAAAGAATAGCAAAATTATATTTCCTGATTTAAAAAAAAATTGGTTAATTACTCTCATTTCTCTTTGAAGACCAGAACCAGGAAGGTTACATCTAAAAATTAGTCTGTGAATTTTAACATTGACCTAGCATACAGCATAAAGTTTCATTTTTTGTTTTCAACTTCCTCTTATGCATGTGCTTTAAGGGCAACTGAGATTAAAAAGGAGAAAGGAATCGTCTTTATTTTGACACTGTTACAGTTTTGGTAACTAGTATTCAAAAGGGTGGAAGTGTTTGCCTCTTATTTCCACTATGAGAGAATTTAGTGAGGTCAGCTTCAACTGCAGTACACCAGATATTATATCATTAGAGATGTCAAAAGTCCGGAGGCTTTTCGTATATAATAAAAGCAGAATTTTTGAAACTCTGAGTACAAAGGAGCCTGATTGACACTATCTATAATCTGAACAGTAAAATCTTCTCCTGCAAAAATATCAGTACACTGCTGAATTTATTATGCATATGATTTCTAACATCCAAAACTAAATACTTGATTTTTTATAATACTTGTTTATTTTATGATATTACTATTAAATTTTTATTATCTACCTGAAAAACAAATCCATATTCAAGTCTGGCTCATATTAGCTGTGGTCAAATCATGCAACAACTTCACTTTGCTTGTCTGACCACAGCATTATAAATCCTGTCACAAATGCACCAAAAGACAATTGTGAAGATTAAACAAGATAGTGGACATGAAGGTGACTGGGAAGCTCTGAAGTGCTGAATGAAAGTGAGAGAGAAATCTTGCGTTAAATTGCTGGAAATGCACTTATCCATGTTTATTAAATTATGTAAGATAATTTTTTGATGACCAAAATATTCAATTCCCTGTGAATAGCAGACTTGTTCTATTTTTTTCATGCCTTCAATTTTACAAATGACTGTCATTATTCAATGGGACAAAGCACAAGCCTTATATACTAGAATGAATACTTTATACCAATAAAGTACAGAGTATTCTTTCCTTGTAATAAACACTTAATAAATATATTTATTTGAAGAGGTGGTCTCCAACATCCTTAAATTATCATTTGGGAGGAAATTGTTTCTAGGACAGCTTTTGCAAATGATCTATATGTTCATTTATTTTCATTTAAAATATAGCATGCATAATTCTTAAATGATATTTGAATCTTGAACACTTTTGGGAATCTCAAAAAGTGAGAAAATCTGTATCTAGTAAAAAGTATATATGCATACACATTTGAAATTCTGCAATTCTGCTTACAATATCAGGAGATTCACAGACTCCATGCAGCCTAAGAATTGACCTATAGTCTACAGACCCCAAGTTAGGAATCCCTGCTTTAAACTTTTATGAAAATTCTTAATTAACACAATTAGGAGCCATAGAATAAATTAAGCCCCTCCACATATGGGGGGGCTGTTTAAACAGGACTTCTGTACATTTGCAAATTTGCATCTCTTATTCTGGCTGGAAGGGTTTATCCAGCAAACAAACAAGCACAAAGTCATTATTCAATATGAGATAGCATTTGTAAACAGTAATGAGGTAGAAAATTAATTAAATGTGGCTGAAAATTATAAATTAGTTAACGTTACCTCAAAATTCTGTTAGTTAATAGATGCTGCAGGATGGGGTGGGGATGGGGAATCTTTCTGAAGCCCTTTACCTTTTGCAAAAGTATCTCTGGAATTCAAAACAGCAGCCATACAAGTGTTCTGGGTACTTAGGTCAAAGCCTGTCTTTCCTTTCTTTGGAAATTAACAATAGTACCAAGTAATCTGCATAATTCCTATAAATCTTGTGATGTGCTGTCAATGAAATCTAAGTAAGTTTACTAATGTATCTTAGGAGCCCAGCTCTTTCTGCCATGCCCTGCTGGGAATTTGACTCTCTCCTACAATAGTACTAATTAAAATCTTGCCTACAGACATCCAAATTCAGTGTGCACTAGATTATTTTCCATGAAAGGAAAACCATAATTTTAACAAGAAAAAGTGTTTTAATTCTCAACCATTTCTATACAAATATAATCATCAGCATAAGTGAGACCTCCCCCTGGATAATCAGGTAACTAAGCCACATATACCTGTTTGATTTTGCTTTCTATTTCAGAAAAAAAAAATACTCTATGGAAAACAAGTTAAGTTCTTTACTTGAATCAATCTCTTTTATAGTTCTCTGCAGCTAAAATATTTCACAGTTAACTACAATCAGATATTTTCTTTCATTCGGAAAGAGCTTTTATACATGGCCCACCTGGAAACTTCCTTTTGAGCTTAAAATTGATATGTGCTTATATTATAACAGACTGTGTAATCACTGGATCTAAAACATTCAATGGCCTGCTGTGTTTAGGAAGTAATATTCATATCCCACAGGTAGGCTCCTTGTCAGGTTTTTCTAGGGAATTAGTTTTTATTTCCATCCTTCCTCATCCAAAAAACAAAACAAAACAAAAAACAAAACCAAAAAAACAGATTTTTCCTGAAACTAAATTTGTTTGAAGGTTTTTTTCCCCAGACATCCACAAGGCCAGAATATACTGTTTTAACCCTAAAACATTGAACACTAATATAAAAAATCTAACACTTATATGTTAGGAAGTACTCTGCTTTCTGTCTTTAGAAAAACCTTCAATTTTAGTAAAACCTTCAGTTTTAGTAAAAATAGTAAGTTGAACCAAGAATTTGGCAGCCAAGAAGATTTGACATCTAGATATTTTTTAAATATTTAAAAATTTGTAGTAGAAACATTCTTTCCCACCCCTCCCATTGCCACACCATTCCCTCATGTCAAATCAACAATTTTGATACTATTTCAAAACTGCTACAGAGAGAAACACGTTTTAAGAGCAAGAAGCAGCCTTTGCCAGGTGGAAGGGTATCACTTTCCTCCAGCCATGGATTAAGACTGAACCTGGCCTCCCAAAAGTGCGATACATGTTTCAGTGCCACCAGGAGATTTGAGGGAAGTGGCAGAAGGCAAAGTGTCTCTCAGGCCCCACCTGGAGCTTAAGTAGACTGTTGTGAAAACCCAGCAAAACCTAGGAAAATGTCCAGAAAGGCCTATTTGGTACCATCCTTTCCCTCCACTCATCTGGTTGGTCTTGCCTTCCCAACTTCAGGAAAATCCAGCTATGAGCTCATCTGTGCTCACAGCGCCACAAAATATGCACAACAAATGCTGACAAAGGATGGGAATTGTGCCTGTGATGTCTGCAAAGGGGGGTGACCCACCTGCTCTGCTCTGTTCATCTTTGCATCTCTGGGCTCCAGCACCCGACCTTCCTCATCATACACGCTCAGTCAACCCTGGCGATGACGTAGATGAATATTGACTGAAGACACCTTGAAAGTATCCATCCTCTGCAGGGGATTGTGGGATTTAGCACGTGTCGGAGCAGCAAGCTGAAGTAATATAGACTAGGAGGTGGACGTCGATGACCAGTCAGCCTGGTGGCAGATGCACAGGTGTCCCAGGAGACCACCAAAGGCCCAGGATCACCCCGTGAACGTACCTCTCGGGAGGTTCTGCCTCTTCGGGGTGGGTGCCCTCTGGATGTCTTCTGGTCCTCCATTAAAGGATGGAAGAACCCCTGGCCCTGACTCCGTTATGTTCTCCCTCAGGTCACAGTAGGTGCTGTGGACCGAATGTCTGTGTCCCCTCAAAGTTCCTATGCTGGGCTTCCCTGGTGGTGCAGTGGTTGAGAGTCCGCCTGCCGATGTAGGGGACGCAGGTTCGTGCTCCAGTCCGGGAAGATCCCGCATGCCGCGGAGCAGCTGGGCCCGTGAGCCATGGCCCCTGAGCCTGCGCGTCCGGAGCCTGTGCTCCGCGGCGGGAGAGGCCACAGCAGTGAGAGGCCCGCGTACCGCAA
>NW_006783500.1:1551776-1555898 GCF_000442215.2 Lipotes vexillifer
AAAAAAAAAAAAAAAAAGCTCCTATGATGAAGCCAGCCCCCCAATGTGATGGTATGAAGAGGAGGGGGCTTTGGGAGGTGATTAGGTCGTGAGGGTGGAGCCCTCTGGAATGGGATCAGTGCCCACATCAAAGAGGCCCCACAGAGCTCCCTGGCCCCCTTCCCCAGGTGAGGTTATAGCGAGAAGAGGGCCATCTATGAACCAGTAAGTGGACTCACCAGAACCTGACCATGCAGGCACCTCCATCTTCCCAGCCTCCAGAACTGTGAGAACTAGATGTTTATTGTTTAAGCCACTCAGTCTATGGCATTTTTGTTATAGCAGCCTGAACAGACTAAGACACGTGGCCAAGCCTGGAAGGTGGGCTGGGAACAGACAGTGGACAGAGGAGAGAGTGCCTGGGAAACTTGAATGTTTGAAGACAAGAGAGAAGAAGCTGGCCTCTTCAAGATTTGTATGCTCTAGGAAACCTGGGAAGGCATCCCTGCTTGATCACAGGCATCGGCGGTGGACCAGGGAGGGGAAGGCCGAGCCCTATGCTGGCTTCAGAGATGGAGGCAGTTCCTTAGAATCCCATGTCCCCTGAAGGAGAGGCTCCCCCCTTGGCCATCCCCAAAGGTGGGCAGGCACTGGACACCTGCAAATTTCTCTTTAGCAGGGCAGGAAGACCTTCCTTCCAACGTCTCACCCTGGCACTCTGTCTCCTGCGTGTGTACTTTCATCTCCAGGCACACCCCACTTACACCCTGCTCCCTCATTATATTTCAGCATTTTGTGTCATTATTATTTCGCTAATTAGCTAGATTGCTAGGACACTGAACCAAATCAAATCGGCAACCTTTTTCACTGCTGTGCCCCATCTGTCGTAGTCACACAGTTTTAAAGCATTACTCACCAACCCCAGAGACGTGTTTCAATTGCTGTTTGCTGCTAAAAAGAGCCCTTTGGAAAGAGGTCACCAGATTTTCCCTATTTGTTTCTTTTTGTTGGTTTGTTTGTTGTTATATACAGCTGGCTCACTAAGCTGTACACCTGAAACTAACTCAACTTTGTAAATCAACTATACATGGATATATATACATGGCTCATTACATATGAAAATTAATTTTAGTCATCCCTAGGATTGAGAGGAAATAATTTGAAAGACTTGAAAATGCGTGGCCCACAATACATATTTTATTGTCTATTGTTTCTTAACACCTTGAATACAGTGTAAAGATCTATACTTATTGTAGGAAAATGCATCATATTGAAAGATAAAGACAACACAAAAACTGCACAAAAATTCTTGACAGTATCATTGCTGTCCAAGGGACAAGAAGAGCTCTTGAGAAATGGCAAGTTATGTGATTGTAGCAGTTTGCAATGCACAAATGTTTCTAAAACTCTCCTGGAATTCCTGCCTGGTTGGTTTAGTACCCAGACTGCCCACTGTGTTTTCCTGTGATCAACCCAGCTTAGAGCTTGAGAATCCTGTCATCAAGATCACTGAGCTGACTGGTGGCTTCACACAAGACAACTGACAGGAAACCCAGCATAAAGAGAAGACAGATTCTCCGGCTTTTCTATACTGAACCTCATGAATGTGAACACTTATTTATCATAAATTTTAAGGGGAAAGTTTTTTTGTGGAGCTGAGCACCAAAAAACCACTGAGTTATGCCAAAACTATACCAATTCCATTAAAATGGAATAACCTTAATAATAATTTCAGCTGCCAGTTGAGTTATTAGGATGCTAGGAAATAAGGCAGTTCCCTTCCAGAACTGCTTTATAACAGTGCGGCTGACTGGGTTCCTTCAGCTTTCCCAGCATTAAGGTCTATGCTCACAAAAAAGCATAGAGGAGATACTCATCATTTGTGGACTAGAACATGTCATTATTTTACGTTAAGATTGAAAGAATGTAAACCAAGCAAGCCAGAGTATTCAGAGAGGAAAAGTTAAGTCAACATATGCCAGTGTTGCGGCTGGAAGATGCCCCCTTGAGGGCTCTTCCTGGCAGTGTTAGTAGAGAGGGAAGCCTACAAAATCTAGAACAGCCCCTGGATTAACAAAGACATGCCTCGTGCATCGAAGTAGGGATATTAAAATTGAAGTCTTCCTCATGTTCAGCACTCTACACGTGGATAGAACTATCTCAAGATTGGTGATACAAATGAATTCTAAATGTTGTGATCTGGTGTAGAGGCTATAGGAGTTCCAAAGTCCATCATGTCTCCACTAAGAACCATCTATGTGACTTGGACCTCCTAGTACCTTCTTGATGCCTCAGCATTCCTCTCTTGGAGACTGGAGGAGCAGAGAAGATTCCAAAGGCTTGTCCATATCTGAAATTCTATCATTCTGCACATGTGCACTGGAGCAGTGGAAGGCTGGGGCAGAAGCCTCACTAGGTGGGTGGGGGACCAGCTAGGAAACAGTAGCCAGGCTCTGACAAAAAGTGAAGGGTAGAAAAGGTGAGAAGGCCTTTTTAAGACACGAATTGATTCGGCATAAGTCACAAAAAAGAGAAGTTTGAGGTAGATAGTACGGAAACCAAGCTTTCATATCCATTCAACAAATTGATTAAGTGTCTCCTCACCTGGCCAGGTGCATGGAACACACAGTAGGATAAAAGCAGATGGACTCCCTGCTCTCACTCTTCTGATAGCATAATAGATACAGACATTGTAACTTGTAATTATGAGTAATGCCTGTATCTATTGCAGATACAGGTAGACAGTCATGGGTGATGTTTATGGCTCTATGATTCATTCTCTGTGTTTTCTAAGTTATCTACAATGACTAGGGATTGGTTTTATAATGAGAATATATGTTTACAAAAAATCATAAAACATCAGATTTTTTCTTTATCAGGGTGATTTTACATAATTACTTTATGAAAGAACAGACTGCTCCACAGATGAGCAAGCCGGGGCTCGGGTTAAATGACTTATTAAGATCATAGATCTGTAATGAAAAAACCTAGAAGAAAGACACAGTGCCATGCACATAACTACATCTTATTAGACCTTTGGTTTTTTTAAACAGGGGAGCTAGGCTTAAAACCTAAGTTCTTTAAATCTCCAAATCCCAGGCCCTTTCCATCACCAGACAGTGACTGTTAATAACACCAATATGTGATCTTGTGGATCAAGGTAAGAAGTGCAATATATTCAGTCATAAAAAATGAAATGAAAGAAACTGACATAAGGAAAACCTCTTCAAAGATTTGAGTCTCACTTCCTTGATTTCACTCTCCTATATCAGTCTTCCTTTTAATTTAAAATTTTTTCCTTTTAATTTTTTTCTATTTCCATTAAAGATATATCCTTAAAATACTATTTAGGAAAGACATAAAGGAAAAAATTACATATTTGTCCTATGCTAAGACTACTGCTGATAACGCGGAATAATTCATTTTACTTTGTTCCCTAGAGTTAGGTTTTTTTAATTATTATTATAATTATACTGAATACCCAATTATAAGTTTTTAGTGGATTTCTGCTGTAATTACCCAGTTATTAGGAAAAATTGAGTCAACAATAAGAAAACAGCCTGAAACTAAAAAGTCAATAAATATGTCATATAAGCAAACTTAGATCAGCATTTCCTTAGGTGTGTACCATAAAACTCTAGATCCACGAATTGTTCATTAAGAAAAAAATTTAGTGGTAAAATAAGTTTAGGCGACATTTCATATCTCATCCCACTTTGGAGATTCACGATGTACTTTACAAAAATCTGAGAGAGGCAAAAAGTGTTAAAGAAAAGGAAAAATTTGTTTAAACTTTATTTTGCTCATTTCCTAAATGTATTTATTTGTACATAACTATTTTTTTTCAGAATATTTTACACTTGTTAACGTCCTCTGGAATAGGAACACACTTGGGGATACACTGTGTTTTCTTCTTCCCCAGAGCTGTTTCCAGCACTGGCTGTTCTTAGGCAGGGCTGCGATGGCCTTGCAGTGCTCAACAGGGAGAGACATGGGCAGACAAGGAGTTTCCAGAGGGCTGGGCCAGAGCGGGAGGGAAGGGGGCTTGGAAACGGCATCTACGGTTGTGGTGATCAGCATTCAGGCTTTCCCATGCCCTCAAAGTCTTTGTTTAACGTGACATTTCAAGATCCTACTCTTTCC
>NW_006783500.1:1555924-1575133 GCF_000442215.2 Lipotes vexillifer
TCTTTCCCCATCACAGGTGTCAGCCATGGAGGAAGTCTGCAGAAATCACTAGTGGAAAGTGAACCACGGGCACTGTTGATAAGTCTTCCTTTTTATCTGCTTCCGTCTTCACCTTGAAGCCTCGAAAGCACTCCAGTTTAGTTTCACACCACCCCGCCCTCACATTCAAGCACAAAGGTCTGGTGGTCTAGCAGCTGGACTAGCCCTTATGTCCTTCCTGTCCCCTCTCCTCCCACCTTCTCTCAACTCTTTGGGGGGCACCTACTCTGTTCTCAGGAGACATTCGCCAGAGCTGTGGTCTGTGTCCTGGAGAAGCCCAGCCCTGGTGGCAGAGAACCCCGCCTCCACTCAGGTCTCACCGAGACCACTGGATTAGGTCTCCTTGCCTCCAGGCCCTGTACTCCAGTGCGTCTTCTGAACTTACCGTGATAACCCGTTCAGATTTTTAAAAGTTGGCCAGTATAAGATGAAAACAGGGCTTCCCTGGTGGCGCAGTGGTAGAGAGTCTGCCTGCCGATGCAGGGGACACGGGTTTGTGCCCCGGTCCGGGAAGATCCCACATGCCGTGGAGCGGCTGGGCCCATGAGCCATGGCTGCTGAGCCTGCGCGTCCGGAGCCTGTGCTCCGGAACGGGAGAGGCCACAACAGTGAGAGACCCTCGTACCGAAAAATAAAAAGATGAAAACAATCAGCTGTATGGAAATACTAGCATTGTGTCCCACATCTGATCAAAAGTCCAGGAATGGCTGCCCAAAGTATCTGTATACCGTTATGTTGAACTATCTGAAATTGTCAATATTCCTACAAAGATGAAAATTTCATGTGGCTCGACACAATAAGATGAAGTCTCTGCTTTTCAATTTGTTGGTCACCATATCATGTAAAAATCCTGAGATGGATTTTTTTCCAAATCTGAGAGGCATGTTAGGCATGGTCAGACTTGGACTGTGAGGCATGCGTAAAATCCACTATTTGAGCCCAAATCCAAAGCCATCAGGCAAACTCTGCAGCTGCTGGCAGTGATCAAAGATCCACATGCTTCTCATGCAGGCAACTCTACAGTCTGCTCCATGTACCTCAGACCCAATAAGTTTCCAGAGTGTTCCAGCTTCTTTTTTGTATTCTACTTCCTCGTTGGGTTATTGTGAGGATTAAAAGACAAAGAAGAAATAATCTATGTAAAGTGGGTGGAAAATTACATTTGCCATTAGCAATAGGCCTGACAACTTCTCACTTTTTCTGAGAAACCTTCATTTCCAGCCCTCTGAGAAGTAACCCCTCCCCCCTTACTTTTCTCCTAGCATTTCCTTTGTACCTCAGATAAATCACATATCAGAGCCTGTCTTGAGTTAGAATTATTTATGCATGTGTTTATTTTCTCCCATGGATTATGGACCCCTTCTGAGCAGGGATCATATTTTATTCATGTGTCTCACCGACATTGGGCAGGGACCTTACATTGTGAAAGCAATTTGCCAGGCATAAAGCACAATCGTGGATGGTGATTTCCATCAAGCATATTCTGAATTGTGTTTCATTCTTTGTAAGTGAAGGTCAGGACCACTCTTCTCCCGGAGCAATGTTCATGAAGTTAGAAGTCAGGAAAGTCTTCTTTCCACGAAGGGCTTGCCTGGATGGCAGAGAAGGGGAGCTCAGATGCACCTTCGTACCGCTCTCCCTGGAACAATTCCAGTTTCCTAAAGATGAAATTTTCTCTTTGCCTTAGCCATGGTGTAAACAAATACAATCATCTTTCCTTTCATTTTCCCTTTTATGGTTTCTTAGACAAAGGCATGAATGCATAAAACTTCCCATTATCAAAGGAACTGGGGCAGTGAAGAATTAAGGAAATATCCAAGAAAATGCAAGCTTCCTTTTCAGTGTTTTGGGAAGCTTAAGAAGGGCAAGCCATAGAAGGCTATTCCTGTGAATGGGCTCCACACTCAGTCCAAGCCTTCCATTCACAGGGAAAACAAAATCCAGAGAAGTGAAGAAACATGCTTAAAACTTGTGTGGTAGGAGGGAATGTTTCTGTCCTGAGAGGGATTTAGGGCAACCTATATCCCAACGAAATTTAGGTCAATTTGAGATGCTTTCAGAATCTTCTAAATTTAGGCATCATACCTCACTAATTCCAAGAGTTCTCTGGTCCTAGTGGACAAAAAGCTGACCGAAGGAGTAGCCAGGATAAACAGGAGAGTAAAATAGCAGCTTTAAATGCTGCTCTATGCAATGCTGTTCTTGGTGGTGTCCAGGCAGCCAAGAAGAGACTGCTGTGGAGTGTCACTCTGATGTGCAAGTTTTTGAGACCATCGTACACTCTTTTAGGCCTTAGCGAAATCATCTTCATTGTCTTATGGAACTTGGAGATCATAGGACCAACTGCAAGGTGCCAGGCAACTTTGACTCACCTGACATGGAGCCAGAGGAGCCACAGGTATGAAAACATCATTTTCTGTCCTTTCTCTTCACCACACGTGTTTGCTCACCATGTCAGCCGCACACGGCTCAAACCTCCTTCATCATGCTCCTTTCTCCATGTCATCACCTCCCCAATCCGATCTTCCACCCCCATCCCTGTGCCACACTTTCCCTCTTGTTTCCGCCACCAGCCTCCTGTCCCTCCCTCCCTGGATCTAGCCACAGCCTGATGGATTTCAACCCTACCTGTTCCAAAATGCAAAGGGGCAAAACAAAACCCCTTGACCTCCATCACGAACGGCAGAAAATCACACGTGTGAAAATTAAGTACAAATATACGTGTGGCTTTCTCGGAAGCGGTAGAGGGCTGTGAGAGAGAAGGCGCTGGAGGTAAACTGTGGTTCAGATCCTGGCTCTATCACTCCATCACTTAACCTCTGTGTGCCTCAGCTACCTAGCTTCATAGTGACGTAGCAACCAACTACGTCAGCTAGGAAAGTGGTTTGGCTGAATACGTAAGAGCGGAAATAACAACCCCTTAAATGAAATGGAATTTGGCTTCTCTCTGGTGGAGAAATGCAGGGTTAATAAGGGGGCTCCATGATCTGTGGCTTTTTAGCTCTTCTCAATCTGCATCCTCCATCCCATGGACCATGGCGGCTACCCCAGCTCCCACCATGATGTTCACACTCTAGCCAGCAGGAGTAAGACAAGGAGGAACATGCCCTCATTTCCTATAAAAGTGTGACCCAGAAATTCCCCCGCATCACTTCCCCTCATATCTCGTTAGATGGAATCCAGTGAATAGTCACATCTAGTTTCAGAGGATGCCATATGCCTTGCAAAAACTTCTATTACTCTGTCAAAACAGGAGACTAGAAATTGAAGGGAAACCCAGTAAACTAGCCCACACCAATGCCATAGCATTGTAGAGATTATATTATAACAGTGCCTATTGCCATAGTAAATCGTTGATGGTCATTAGCTATTAACACAATTACAATATTAATAGTTAGTTATTATGGCTATTTCTTGTCCATGTTTTTGTACTATACATTCACAGGCTGTGAGAATCAGGTGAAGTATTTAGACCCTTTAATTTTAAAAATAGCCTTTTATTTATTAGTATGAAATGCATGTTAATTTTTTTTACATCTTTATTGGAGTATAATTGCTTTACATGGTATGTTACTTTCTGCTTTATAACAAAGTGAATCACTTATACATATGTTTCCATATCTCCTCCCTCTTCCGTCTCCCTCCCACCCACCCTCCCCTAACCCACCCCTCTAGGTGGTCACAAACCACCTAGCTGATCTCCCTGTGCTATGCGGCTGCATCCCGCTAGCTATCTATTTTACGTTTGGTAGTGTGTATATCTCCATGCCACTCCCTCACTTTGTCCCAGCTTACCCTTCCCCCTCCCCATATCCTCAAGTCCATTCTCTAGTAGGTCTGTGTCTTTATTCTCATCATACCTGTAGGTTCTTCATGACCTTTTTTTTTTTTCTTAGATTCCATATATATGTGTTAGCATGCAGTATTTGTCTTTCTCTTTCTGACTTACTTCACTCTGTATGACAGACTCTAGGTCCATCCACCTCACTACAATTAACTCAATTTCGTTTCTTTTTATGGCTGAGTAATATTCCATTGTATATATGTGCCACATCTTCTTTATCCATTCATCCGATGATGGACACTTAGGTTGTTTCCATCTCCTGGCTATTGTAAATAGAGCTGCAATGAATATTTTGGTACATGACTCTTTTTAAACTTTTTTTTTTCTTGTGTTACACAGGCCTCTCACTGTTGTGGCCTCTCCTGTTGTGGAGCACAGGCTCCGGAGGCGCAGGCTCAGGGGCCATGGCCCACGGGCCCAGCCACTCCACGGCATGTGGGATCTTCCTGGACCGGGCACGAACCTGTGTCCCCTGCATAGGCAGGCGGACTCTCGACCACTGCTCCACCAGGGAAGCCCACATGACTCTTTTTGACTTATGGTTTTCTCAGGGTATATGCCCAGCAGTGGGATTGCTGGGTCATATGGTAGTTCTATTTGTAGTTTTTTAAGGAACCTCCATACTGTTCTCCATATTGGCTGTACCAATTCACATTCCCACCAGCAGTGCAAGAGTGTTCCCTTTTCTCCACACCCTCTCCAGCATTTATTGTTTCTAGATTTTTTGATGATGGCCATTCTGACTGGTGTGAGATGATATCTCATTGTAGTTTTGATTTGCATTTCTCTAATGATTAATGATGTTGAGCATTCTTTCATGTGTTTGTTGGCAATCTGTATATCTTCTTTAGAGAAATGTCTATTTAGGTCTTTTGCCCATTTTTGGATTGAGTTTTTTGTTTTTATGTTATTGAGCTGCATGAGCTGCTTATAAATTTTAGAGATTAATCCTTTGTCAGTTGCTTCATTTGCAAATATTTTCTCCCATTCTGAGGGTTGTCTTTTAGTCTTGTTTATGGTTTCCTATGCTGTGTAAAAGCTTTGAAGTTTCATTAGGTCCCATTTGTTTATTTTTGTTTTTATTTCCATTTTTCTAGGAGGTGGGTCAAAAAGGATCTTGCTGTGATTTATGTCATAGAGTGTTCTGCCTATGTTTTCCTCTAAGAGTTTGATAGTGTCTGGCATTACATTTAGGTCTTCATTTAGGTCTTACTCCATTTTGAGCTTATTTTTGTGTATGGTGTTAGGGAGTGTTCTAATCTCATACTTTTACATGTACCTGTCCCGTTTTCCCAGCACCACTTATTGAAGAGACTGTCCTTTCTCCACTGTACATTCCTGCCACCTTTATCAAAGATAAGGTGACCGTATGTGCATGGGTTTATCTCTGGGTTTTCTATCCTGTTCCATTGATCTATATTTCTGTTTTTGTGCCAGTACCATACTGTCTTGATTACAGTAGCTTTGTAGTATAGCCTGAAGTCAGGGAGCCTGATTCCTCCAGCTCCATTTTTCGTTCTCAAGATTGCTTTGGCTATTCGGGGTCTTTTGTGTTTCCATACAAATTGTGAATTTTTTTGTTCTCTTTCTGTGAAAAATGCCAGTGGTAGTTTGATAGGGACTACATTGAATCTGTAGATTTCTTTGGGTAGTAGAATCATTTTCACAATGTTGATTCTTCCAATCCAAGAACATGGTGTATTTCTCCATCTATTTGTATCATCTTTAATTTCTTTCATCAGTGTCTTATAATTTTCTGCATACAGGTCTTTTGTCTCCTTAGGTAGGTTTATTCCTAGATATTTTATTCTTTTTGTTGCAATGGTAAATGGGAGTGTTTTCTTGATTTCACTTTCAGATTTTTCATCATTAGTATATAGGAATGCCAGAGATTTCTGTGCATTAATTTTGTATCCTGCTACTTTACCAAATTCATTGATTAGCTCTAGTAGTTTTCTGGTAGCATCTTTAGGATTCTCTATGTATAGTATCATGTCATCTGCAAACAGTGACAGCTTTACTTCTTCTTTTCCGATTTGGATTCCTTTTATTTCCTTTTCTTCTCTGATTGCTGTGGCTAAAACTTCCAAAACTATGTTGAATAAGAGTGGTGAGAGTGGGCAACCTTGTCTTGTTCCTGACCTTAGTGGAAATGCTTTCAGTTTTTCGCCATTGAGGATGATGTTGGCTGTGGGCTTGTCATATACGGCCTTTATTATATTGAGGAAAGTTCCCTCTACACCTACTTTCTGCAGGGTTTTTATCATAAATGGGTGTTGAATTTTGTCAAAAGCTTTCTCTGCATCTATTGAGATGATCATATGGTTTTTCTCCTTCAATTTGTTAATATGGTTAATCACATTGATAGATTTGCGTATATTGAAGAATCCTTGCATTCCTGGAATAAACCCCACTTGATCATGGTGTATGATCCTTTTAATGTGCTGTTGGATTCTGTTTGCTAGTATTTTGTTGAGGATTTTTGCATCTATGTTCATCAGTGATATTGGCCTGTAGTTTTCTTTCTTTGTGACATCCTTGTCTGGTTTTGGTATCAAGGTGATGGTGGCCTCGTAGAATGAGTTTGGGAGTGTTCCTCCCTCTGCTATATTTTGGAAGAGTTTGAGAAGGATAGTTGTTAGGTCGTCTCTAAATGTTTTATAGAATTTGCCTGTGAAGCCATCTGGTCCTGGGCTTTTGTTTGTTGGAAGATGTTTAATCACAGTTTCAATTTCAGTGCTTGTGATTGGTCTGTTCATATTTTCTATTTCTTCCTGATTCAGTCTTAGCAGGTTTTGCATTTCTAAGAATTTGTCCGTTTCTTCCAGGTTCTCTATTTTATTGGCATAGAGTAGCTTGTAGTAATCTCTCATGATCTTTTGTATCTCTGCAGTGTCAGTTGTTCCTTCTCCTTTTTCATTTCTAATTCTATTGATTTGAGTCTTCTCCCTTTTTTTCTTGATGAGTCTGGCTAATGGTTTATCAATTTTCTTTATCTTCTCAAAGAACCAGCTTTTAGTTTTATTGATCTTTACTATCATTTCCTTCATTTCTTTTTCATTTATTTCTGATCTGATTTTTATGATTTCTTTCCTTCTGCTAACTTTGGGGTTTTTTTGTTCTTCTTTCTCTAATTGCTTTAGGTGCAAGGTTAGGTTGTTCATTCGAGATGCTTCCTGTTTCTTAAGGTAGGATTGTATTGCTATAAACTTCCCTCTTAGAACTGCTCTTGCTGCATTCCATAGGATTTTGGTCGTCGTGTCTCCATTGTCATTTGTTTCTAGGTATTTTTTAATTTCCTCTTTGATTTCTTCAATAATCACTTCTTTATTAAGTAGTGCATTGTTTAGCCTCCATGTGTTTGAATTTTTTACAGATCTTTCCCTGTAATTGATATCTAGTCTCATAGCGTTGTAGTCAGAAAAGATACTTGATACATTTTCAACTTTCTTAAATTTACCAAGGCTTGATTTGTGACCCAAGATATAATCCATCCTGGAGAATGTTCCATGAGCACTTGAGAAAAGTGTGTATTCTGTTGTTTTTGGATGGAATGTCCTATAAATATCAATTAAGTCCATCTTGTTTAATGTATCATTTAAAGCTTATGTTTCCTTATTTATTTTCACTTTGGATGATCTGTCCATTGGTGAAAGTGGGGTGTGAAAGTCCCCTACTATGAATGTGTTACTGTCGATTTCCCCTTTTATGGCTGTTAGGTATCGAGGTGCTCCTATGTTGGGTGCATAAATATTTACAATTGTTATATCTTCTTCTTGGATTGATCCCTTGATCTATATGTAGTGTCCTTCTTTGTCTCATCTAATAGCCTTTATTTTAAAGTCTATTTTGTCTGATATGAGAATTGCTACTCCAGATTTCTTTTGATTTCCATTTGCATGGAATATCTTTTTCCATCCCCTTACTTTCAGTCTGTATGTGTCTCTAGGTCTGAAGTGGGTCTCTTGTAGACAGCATATATATGGGTCTTGTTTTTGTATCCATTCAGCCAGTCTGTGTCTTTTGGTGGGAGCATTTAATCCATTTACATTTAAGGTAATTATCAATATGTATGTTCCTATTCCCATTTTCTTAATTGTTTTGGGTTTGATCAAATCTGAATGAGATCCTTGCTGGGTAGAGTAATCTTGGTTGCAGGTTTTTCTCCTTCATCACTTTCAGTATGTCCTGCCACTCCCTTCTGGTTTGTAGAGTTTCTGCTGAGAGATCAGCTGTTAACCTTATGGGGATTCCCTTGTGTGTTATTTGTTGTTTTTCCCTTGCTGCTTTTAATATGCTTTCTTTGTATTTAGTTTTTGACAGTTTGATTAATATGTGTCTTGGCGTATTTCTCCTTGAATTTATCCTGTATGGGACTCTCTGTGCTTCCTGGACTTGATTAACGATTTCCTTTCCCATATTAGGGAAGTTTTCAACTATAATCTCTTCAAATATTTTCTCAGTCCCTTTCTTTTTCTCTTCTTCTTCTGGAACCCCTATAATTCGAATGTTGGTGCGTTTAATGTTGTCCCAGAGGTCTCTGAGACTGTCCTCAGTTCTTTTCATTCTTTTTTCTTTATTCTGCTCTGCAGTAGTTATTTCCACTATTTTATCTTCCAGGTCACTTATCCATTCTTCTGCCTCAGTTATTCTGCTATTGATTCCATCTAGAGTATTTTTAATTTCATTTATTGTGCTGTTCATCATTGATTGTTTCAACTTTAGTTCTTCTAGGTCCTTGTTAAATGTTTCTTGCATTTTGTCTATTCTACTTCCAAGATTTTGGATCATCCTTACTATCATCATTCTGAATTCTTTTTCAGGTAGACTGCCTATTTCCTCTTCATTTGTTAGGTCTGGTTGGTTTTTATCTTGCTCCTTCATCTGCTGTGTGTTTTTCTGTGTTTTCATTTTTCTTATCTTACTGTGTTTGGGGTCTCCTTTTAGCAGGCTGCAGGTTTGTAGTTCCCGTTGTTTTTGGTGTCTGTCCCCAGTGGCTAAAGTTGGTTCAGAGGGTTGTGTAGGCTTCCTGGTGGAGGGGACTAGTGCCTGTGTTGTGGTGGATGAGGCTGGATCTTGTCTTTCTGGTGGGCAGGTCCACGTCTGGTTGTGTGTTTTGGGGTGTCTGTGGACTTATTATGATTTTAGGCAGCCTCTCTGCTAATGGGTGGGGTTGTGTTCCTGTCTTGCTAGTTGTTTGGCATAGGGCGTTCAGCACTGGAGCTTGCTGGTCATTGAGTGAAGCTGGGTGCTGGTGTTGAGATGGAGATCTCTGGGAGATTTTCGCCATTTGATATTACATGGAGCTGGGAGGTCTCTTGTGGACCAGTGTCCTGAAGTCAGCTCTCCCACCTCAGAGGCACAACACTGCTTCCTGGCTGCAGCACCAAGAGGCTTTCATCCACACGGCCGGCCCACCGGCCCCACGACTGTCGCGGCTTCGGTTGCTGGGGCCCCTCCAAAGCCGGCAGCCTCAGTGAGGCCGCCCTCCCCTCGGGCTCCGGGGCAGTTCCGTGACAGTGGAGGGAAGAGACCCCGAGCCGGGAGTTCCAGCTCTGCGGAAATGTAGGTTCCATTCTGGGCACAGGGCGCATGTTAATTTTTTAAAACTAAAATAAATCCAAGTGAAAAGAAAAAAAATACGACTCACCCATCAAACCTTTCGATTATAACAAGCTGCATAATTATAATAGGAACAGTTTTGAGCAATAGAATTTTTGTTATTTTCAGAAAATCTATATGTATACATCAAAGTATTAACTACTTTGAAATAAGAAAACTGGAATTCAGAAAAACCAATGTTTGCTTTGGCATATGTTAGAAAGGAACTGAATTTCTTAACAAAGAGAGTTGACAATTATAGAGGTGTTTTCTTTAGAAAAGATCAAAAGCTTCAGTTTGTTAGCCCAGTACTTCTTTAATCCAGGAATATGCTCAGCAGAGTTCACTAATGCCTCTGGGTACTTCTCAGAGGATAAAGACCCCCTGATGGAAATGTGGAAACAGAAGGAACATAAATGAAGGCAATCTTTTAATGCAAAAAGTGGCAAAACTTTGAACAGATTAGGTTTGCATAAAGTAGAGCTTTTCTTGTAGACCAAATCCTTAGGTTAAAGGGTTCACAGCTCTTTGGGAGAGTGCAGGAGGCTGATTTTTCTACCCAGGGGTTGAACATATACTTTTTGTGTTGTTTATTACCATGGAGCTTTACTGCATCTTGGAGACGTAGGTAGAACAGAGTATTGGTTTTAGAGCCAGATCATCTGGGTTGAAATCCTAACTTTACTTACTGGCTGTATGACCTTGAATATTTTTTGCTAAGTTGGGTCTTTGTTGCTGCAGGAGGGCTTTCTCTAGTTGCGATCAGGGGCTACTCTTTCTTTGCAGTGCATGGGCTTCTTAATGCAGTGGCTTCTCTTGTTGTGGAGCATGGGCTCTAGGTGCACCGGCTTCAGTAGTTGTGGCATGCGGGCTCAACAGTTGTGGTACACAGGCTTAGTTGCTCCACAGCATGTAGGATCTTCTGAGACCAGGGGTCAAACCCGTGTCCCCTGCATTGGCAGGCAGGTTATTAACCACTGTACCACCAGGGAAGCCTGTTTGTTTCTTTTTGAGGTATAACTGACCTACTACACTTTGTTAATTCTTGGTACACAGCATAGTGTATAGACATTTCTATACATTACAAAATGATCACCACGATAAATCTAGTTACCATCTGTCACCATACAAAGATATTACCTAGTTATTTGATATATTCCCCACACTGTACATAGATTATATATATATATATATATATATATATGATTATTTTAAGTTGATAATCTCTTAAGTTCAAACGTGTTTTAACAACGCTGAATTTTTACTACCCACCCCATGTTTACTGTTTTTGACATCATGTTTTACATCTTTTCTGTACATCCCTTAACTACTTACTGTGGATATAGATGATTTTTGTCTTTTAACCTTCCTAATAGCTTTATGCATGGCTGATTTATTAACTTTACTGTATATTTGCCTTTACCAATGAGTTTTTCCTTTCATAATTTTCTAGTTTCTAGTTGTGACCTTTTTTTTTTTCACTTGGAGGAGTTCCTTTAGCATTTGTTGTAAAGCTCGTTTGGTGATGCTGAACTCTTTTTGCTTTTGCTTGTCTGTAAAACTTTTGATTTCTCTGTGAAATTTGAACAAGAGACTTGCTGTGTAGAGTATTCTTGGTTGTAGGTTTTTCCCTTTCATCACTTTAAATATCATGCCATTTCCTTCTGGCCTGAAGAGTTTCTGCTGAAAAATCAGCTGATAGCCTTAGGGAAGTTCCCTTGTACATACTGTTTGCTCTTCCCTTGCTGCTTTTAATATTCTCTCTGTATCTTTAATTTTGGCCATTTTGAGTACAATGTGTCTTGGTGTGATCCTCTTTGGGTTGATTCTGTTTGGGACTCTTTGCTTCCTGAACCTGGATGTCTGTTTCCTTTGCCAGGTTAGGAAGTTTTCAGCTATTATGTCTTCAAATATGTTCTCTGCCCCTTTCTCTCTTCTCCTTCTAGGACTCCTATAATATGAATATTAGTTTACTTGATGTTGTCCCAGAGATGTCTTAAACTGTCCTCACTTTTTAATATTCTTTTTTCTTTTTCTCTGTACAGTTTCAGTGATTTCCATTCCTCTGTATCATCTAATCTACTATTAATTCCTTCTAGAGTATTTTTTCATTTCAGCTATTGTATTCTTCATCTCTGCTTAGTTGTTCTTTATATTTTTTAACTCTTTGTTAAGAACTTATAACTTCTCACTCTGTTCCTCCATTCTTCTCCCAAGTTCTTTGAACATCTTTATGCTCATTACCTTGAACTCTTTCTTTGGTAGATTGTTTATCTCTACTTCACTTAGTTCTTCTGGGGTTTTTTCTTGTTCCTTTGTTTGGAAGATATTCCTCTGTCACCTCATTTTGCCTAATTTCCTGTTTATATTTATATGTATCTGGTAGGTTGGTACATTTCCCAAACTTGGAGAAACATTCTTTTGTAGAAGATGTCCTATGTGTCTCTTCACTCTGGTCACCAGAGCTATATGCTCCTGGGGTGCTCCCTATGTGGGCTGTGTGGTTCCTTCTGTTGTGGCAGGGTCGACACCTGTGGGTGGTCTGGTTGGTGTGGCTGGCCTCTGGTTGGTTTCCAGGCCCTGCCTTGTGCAGAGGCTGATGGCCACTGGTTGGCAGGGCCAGGTCATGAATCTGCTGGTTGCAGGGCCCCAGAGGGCCTGTGGCTAGTGCTGAGCTGTGTTCTGGAGTGGGTGGTTGTGGGGCTGGAGGTCCTGGATCTAGTATCAGCCTGCTGGTGGGTGGGCCCAGTTCCTGACAAGGCTGGCTGTGGGGTCCAAGGTGTCTCAGAGCTAGTACTGACCTGCTGGTAGGTGGGGCTGGAGCCCAAGGGGTCCCAGGGCTATGTAAGCTCACTGTTGGGTGAAGCCAATTCCTGGGTCTCTGGTTACAGGGCCCTGGGGGTTCCGGGTCTGGTGCCACCCTGCTGGTGGGTAGGCTACGTCATGGTTGGGAGACTGCAGGGCTGTGGTGGTTCTGGGGCTGGAGGCCACCTACCTGTGGGCAGGACCAGGGCCCAGGGAAAGACTCTTAGCCCATAATCTACATCACTCTCCACTTCCAATTTCTTAAATGGACATTTTTTAAAATAATGAAGTCACTATTTTAAGGACCCTCTTCAAACCTGGTTGCTGCTCCTCTGTCCCACCTATACATGAATTCTAGATGTGCCACTGGAAGGAGGCTTGAAAAGTTCTTACAAGGAGCAGAGCTGAGAGGCATGTAGAGGGGTCCAGGTGCCCAGGGGAGTGCGTGTTCTCCATAAGACTGCTTAGTGGTGGCATGGCCACTGCGGGTACACAGGGCAGCTCCAGGAGCAAGTTTCTGAATCCTGGTAAAGGCAAAAGACAAAAAAATCTTACTTCCTAGAGGCAAGAGTTGACCTAGTTCCCATTTCTGTCTCAGTGTTGAATCTTGCCCATCTGAGAACCCATGACTTTCTTTCTTAAGGTCCACAAGGTCCCTTTTGTTATTACATGAGTGTCTCTAAATAATGTGATGGCATCTCTGTTGCTTGCAACCAAACACTCAGACAAGGAGATATGTAAATTATCAACTAATACCTTTGTTAGGGTTTTGAAATAAAAACACCCTCTATTTCACCTATGAAACCACATGAACAGAGACACAGAGACAGCAGATCTTCAAGGAGAGGGGAGTGAGGCAGAGACTCAAAGAGAAGCAGGAAAAGGCACAGAGTCAGGATCCCTCCCCTCAACTCTCCCTTCCCTGCCATTTTCTGAGACACCCAGTGACCTTAGGACAAATCTTGCTTTTTGGTCCAAGCTAGCTCAAGTCAGATTTCTATAGTTTGCAGCTAAATATAGAGCTAATGCCTCTATTTCTTATCCTAGATTTCTGTGGGAAAGTCACCTGGATTGACTCTTGATGTGCAATTCAAATGTGAATATATATGTATACAGATATATAGAGCCCCAAACAGGCTGCCTGAGAAATCTAGGAAAGCATTAGGTCTTGTTGAAGACCCAGATCTTAACCTTAACTGCCTAGATGATGCCTTACATGAAATACCAGTGAAAAAATGTGGAGGTGCTGAGCTGTAAACCTGCAGAATATATTAGTGTGCGTAGCTAAAAGTTGTCATGGGTAACTACAACCCCTTTTCTTGCCTAATAACCAGTCTCTTTTCATCCAGTCCACTAACACTTTAGTTATATTCACTGGTGTTACACAGTGAAACACAAAATAGAGATGACACATCAAGACTATCTACAAAATTTTACTGTCTATTTACAGAAGAAGAAAATCATACATATCATTAAAACAAATAACATGCTTTTTCTCAAAAAAATGTCATGGACTTCAATGATATTCAAATAGGGTAACATAATTGTTGGTAGACAATCTTCCATGAATATCTTAAAGAGCTCTGACATCTGGGGTAAAGGATGCCTGAATAGCCACCCTAAAGACAGAGGCCCCCCCAGAGCCTGTAGGGATTTGTCTCCCTGGAGCCTTTGTTTACACTGGGGGGGTAGAGCTAGTGAGTCCAGAAGGTGCCTCCCCCAGGGAGGGCTGGTCTATTTACAGAGCAAAGGTCTCTCTCCTCACCCCCTTCCCCCTCCCACCCCCCCCTCATTCTGCAAGTAGAGCCATAGCTCGAGATCTGTCCTGTTTTCAGACTTCACACTGTATCCCAGATCACCCAAGACAGTCCTGGTTTATGCCTCTTATACAGAATGATTATGAATATACTTCATTTAATTCTTAAAAATGTCCCCCTTTGGAAGGTAAATAATGACACATCCCACAAGATTTCAAGAGCTATTCTCAAAGAAGTACAGTATTACCCGATTTTTTAATGTTTTTGATATTTGGTGATTCATCCCTTTAATTTGCCAACTCTAGTTACTCTGGTTGTATTGCCATCAAAATGGTCAAACTTCCCCTTGAGCTTCTCACCTCAATTCTGCTAGAACTTGACACCCATGCTGGAGCACGCCTCACCTTCTGCTTTGCTATAGAGCATATTTAGGGACACTTTGTGTCCCCTGCATTTGTCCACAATATTTCTCTTCATACGTGTAAGTGTCCACTGACATTCCTAGTCTAGAATTAAACAAATGAGTGAAATAGCTTTTGGATAAAGCCATTGATTATCCCCAAATTTATCTGCATAAAGATTCAGATTGTTTCCAGGTTTACTAGGAATATGGTTTGCCTACGCCCACATTGTACAAGCAACAGCACTCATGTTGCAATTTAAACAGGGTTGATGTTGGTTTTCCTCTACAAGTGGAAGACTGAGACCCAACATTAAATCATTTAGTCCAGGCTAATGGTAAAGGGAAAACAAAACCACAAAATGTAGCCAGCCACTGGTTTTCCTGTTGGGTGTTCTATCCTCATTATGAAGTGGAGCTGTACCCTCTATGGTCTTTGGCCCCCGTGTCCTCAGCCTGCCTTTTGTCTGTGAAAAAACTTTAGCCAAAGAATAAGTTTAATCAGAGAAATGAGAAAACGCAGAAACAAAGGAAAACAGTCAAAGGAGACCAAATAATAATAGTTTAGTCATTAAGCAAAGTCAAGGACTTTTAGTTTCTCCTCAAGGGCTATAGAGAATATTCTGAGCCATATCCTGTGAGCTGTCTTGTAGATACTGAAAGCCCCACTGGGTGGAAGAAGTTAACTGCATGATGACCCGAGTGTAACCATGACAGAAGCTGCCACAATTCTGAGAACTGGCCTCAAAGAAATGGGAACAAACTGACCCTGGAACTAAAGAGTAACTATACTTAAAACAATCAAGATGACGCTGATTAGACAACCAATGACCAGTTTCAAGATGATGGTCAGAGCTGCCTGTGCTGTTTCTGCATGTGGCCCCCTCCCTCCTCCTATAAAAGCTCTTGACCACGGGTTGTCAGTGAGGGGAGTCAGCCTTTGCATGGGAGTCTGCCCTCCCCCCAACCCCGGTTGCTGGCATCCAAAATAAAGCAAACTTCCCTTTCCATCAAACTTGTCTCTTTATTGGCTTCGGAGCAGCGAGCAACAAGACCTCCACTTTTGGTTACAAGTATGACTGTGTGTTTCCTGTATTTTATTCATTATAAGGTGTGTTTCTGATATATTGGTCCTGCCATCAGTCTAAAAACGCAACATTAATAATAATTCATTCTTAAGGACGATGTTTTATTTCCAAAAGATAGAAGAAATAAAGCTGAAAGAGATAGAGCTAAAAAAAGTACAGAGGTAAGACAGCTGGAGACTTTTGGTAAAATTCAATCACAAACTGAAAAAAAAAAAAACAAGAGTAAATATATCACTGCTGATGCATATTATATATCCTAGAACTAGGCAGACAGATGGATCCAACATGAGAAATTTTGGCTTACCCTAGAATGAGAATGCATTTAATTATATTACAAAATTTTCTACCACTGGCTTCAAATTACAAAACTAATATATATTAAAGTAAATTTAATTTAATTTAAATGACAAATTTCTACAATTAGAAAAGAGTCTGGGTTAATGCTCTTAAATTACAAAAATATTATTTGCCCTTTGCCATTTCATTACCAAACAAAATAATTTAAGCTCCTCCCAGACAACCGTATAGTGTCCAGTGCTCCCCTTATATTTATGGGGGAAGCTACCTATTGGTAATGATTTATCTATCTTCTTTAACTCCTACTTTTAATTCAATTCTTAACCACCATCACCTCTTACGCCTTACTTCCCCTACCCTCCATCTTGATCCCTGGACATCTATTTTCCTTGCAGTGGCAATCCTGTCCCTTGTCCATTGGTCTTGAATTCTGTAGGCTCTCACCTACTGCTATCTGCGGGACCCTGTGTCTCCTCCAAAGATTCTTCCCCCAACTTTTCATGTTCCAATATAAGCTGCCAACCAGCTATATGAACCTCGTTGGAAAATTCTTCATCTTATCACTTTTTCCTCCAGAGTAATTTCCTCTCTCTCTGTCTCAACTTCTCCCACCCAAATTCATCATACGGTCTTTTATATTATTATTTTTGTGTTAAAAGAAAATATAAGTTGTCTTCCCAACAAGAAGGGCAATTATGTTCAGGGGTAATATTCCAACTTTTTAGCAGAAAAAAATGACAAAATCACCAAGCTACCAGAACTGACTGCAGCAAGGTTGCAACTCTGAATGACAACCCAGCAGGAAGAGATTCCTCTGACCTCTTAAAGCAGTGATTTGCAAACCTGTTGCATATTGGAATCACCTGGGGAACTTTTCAGGCCCACCGGTGACTGGCACCAGTCCCAGTCCAATTCAACCAGAATCTCCGATGGTGGGTCCAGGTGTTGCATGTCTTAGAGCCTTTGCAGATGATGTGTTAATGTGCAGAGAGGGTAACTGCCGCCAGTTTGGATTACTGAGATGAGCAGCCATTGCTGTCACTGCTCAAACTGTAGCCAGTTTTTATTTTGGTGTGTGGGGGGGCTGCATCGGGTCTTAGCTGCAGCGCATGGGATCTTTGTTGACGCATGCAGGATCTTTTCGTTGCGGCAAGAGCTTCTCTCTAGTTGTGGCACACTGGCTCCAGAGCACGTGGGCTCTGTAGTTTTGCAGCACGTGGCCTCTCTCACTGAGGCGTGTGAGCTCATTAATTGTGGTGCGCAGGCCTAGCTGCCCCTGTGGCATGTGGGATCTTATCTTAGTTCCCCAACCAGTGATTGAACCCGCGTTCCCCTGCAGTGGAAAGTGGATTCTTTACCACTGGACCACCAGGGAAGTCTCATGTGGCCAGTTTTTGAAATGGATGGTTTTTCTCAGGCCCAAAGGGGTGATGTGAATTTAGCAAATTCCACACAAGAATCAGTGGCTAAGTAGAAACTCTGTCTTCACCCTCTGACTCCCAGGGAAGTCTTCTTTCCACTGTACCAGACTCCTACTGGACACACTCAGCATTCCTGTGTATTACAACCACATCACGCATGCATGTTGTTGTTGTTGCATGTTTCTGTGTAGATCTCATTGACCTACTTTCCTGAGCGTTCATCAAAGGCAGTTCCTGAGGATGATGAGGCTACAGCCCTATTTAAGACTCACCCTGCAATGTCTTTCAATAAGCAGGCAGTTGTCATTACAAGCTGACAGAAACCAAAGAACAGAGCAGAGGGGAAGCCCTCTGTGACTCTGATCTCATTGCAGGATCCAGATGGTGTCTTGTACCAGGAGGATTCTGTGGGGATAGAGGTGAGCAGTATTTACAGCATCTGTGCAAGGGGGTAGCTGAACTGGTAACATGGATCCAGAATGAGTAGAGAATAGCCTTGTTCAGTTTATTCCCTTATCGTATAGGTGAAGCCAAACTCATGCAGTGGGCTGGGATGCAGAGCTAAAATTAGAAATCATGTAGCCTGATCATCACTGGAATGCTACACCAACTCCATTGTGATACAGGGGGGAGTGTGCCTTACAGTGTTCCTTACGAAGGAAGGGAGAGAGAGAGAAAAAGAGAGACAGAGAGATATCTCCTATATTCACTGTACTTAATCCATCAAGGTTGTTTGGCCCTGATACCTGAATTCAAATTCAGGCAGTCTACCTCACTACAAATAACTCAATTTCATTTCTTTTTATGGCTGAGTAATATTCCATTGTATATATGTGCCACATCTTCTTTATCCATTCGTCTGTTGATGGACACCTAGAGTCTGTCATACAGAGTGAAGTAAGTCAGAAAGAGAGAAACAAATACCGTATGCTAACATATATATATGGAATCTAAGAAAAAAAAAAAGGTCATGAAGAACCTAGGGGTAAGACGGGAATAAAGACACAGACCTATTAGAGAATGAACTTGAGGACACGGGGAGGGGGAAGGGGAAGCTGTGACAAAGTGAGAGAGTGGCATGGAGATATACACACTACTAAACGTAAAATAGATAGCTAGTGAGAAGTGGCCGCATAGCACAGGGAGATCAGCTAGGTGGTTTGTGACCACCTAGAGGGGTGGGATAGGGAGGGTGGGAGGGAGGGAGATGCAAGAGGGAAGAGATATGGGAACATATGTATATGTATAACTGATTCACTTTGTTATAAAGCAGAAACTAACACACCATTGTAAAGCAATTATACCCCAATAAAGATGTTAAAAAAAAAAAAGATGTTAAAAACAAAAAATTCCGGCAGTCTAAAAAAATAACTCAGACTTTTTCAATATTATGCTAAATGGCCTCCCCAAAGGTATTTAATAATTCTAATAAATAATCTATATATTGCCTTTCAATCTGTCCATTTCACGTAAATATATAATAATATTAATTTGGTGCAATGTACTGTCACCGGCCTATCAGGGTTGGAAATATAATCCTTCCATGATACTATTTAGATCATAGAGACTGTGAGATAAGATTAGGGTAAAAGGGGTTTCTGGTTGCTTTCTCCTCTTTTCCCAGAGGTATGGGGAAAATTATTATGTGCAAAGTGCCTTAGGGTCTTCAAAGGAGAGCTGCCGTAACAATATAAACGTATAACTGTTTTGTACGTGAAAAAAGAACAGGAATTCTTGGAGCACTAGTAACTAAAACAGTTCTGAATTTTGAGGTTAGAAACCTGCACGCTAAATCCTCCAAATCAGTCTTGGATATTAAAAAATACAACCCAATTATAAAATGTTTCATTACAGCAATCGAGCAATCTCGTTTGCCACTCACCTAGCGGTGTGCAGAGCTTTCCTCTGACTATAAAACAGAGATCTTGTAACCCATAAGCAGGAATGTGAACAGCCC
>NW_006783500.1:1575143-1639668 GCF_000442215.2 Lipotes vexillifer
GTGATATTTAATTTACAGGGAAAAAAAGAAAGAAAGGAAATTCAAACTGCAGCCTTGGGCTGGCAGTCTGTGGCTCAGACACGCTACATTTTAACCAGCCTAAAATATTAAATGTTTAGGCTCAGGGGATCTGTGATAGTTTAGACCCAGCTGTAATATCGGTTTAACAATCAGAAAAAAGAAACTTTCCGTTTCGGAAGCAAAATTAAACTGTCATTAAACAATGTAATTGACTGAGTGTTATAACTTTGAGCTATGACTCAAATAGAGGTGAGCACAATCCCATTGTCTCAAATTGTCAGTAATTATAGTCATCATTTAATGTAATTTATCTAGCAACCATTAAATAACCCAGGAATGGGAAAGCCTAATAAACTGTATAAACGTATTTTATGGATGCACAGTATTTTACGTAACTCTATGTGTACATATAAATAAACCCCATTAATCCAGACAGGGGACAGTGGATTTATACAGACACTGAATATTGTTGAAATTGTTCAGACATAAGATCTCTGTTGGGATTAACGATGCAGCATTAAAGTGATTTGAGTGCTGAAAGGGAAAAAAGAGAACGCCCAACATCTTAGAGATCTTTCTAGGTTAGATTTTTATAACGGGATTTACTCTTTTGAAATTAAAGCGTTCATTGTAGAGTGTGTTGAAATTCACTGAATGAGTGTATTTAGGAGGCAGAATGGCATGGGGGTTAAGCTAAAGCTAAACGGTTTGAATCCTAATTCTGCCACTTACCTCGCTGGGAGGTTATATTTAATGAAATGCCGCCTTAAATGAACAAAAGGGGGAGAGTGCTCGCCACTGAGTCTGCACAAGAAAATCTTGATCAGATACTTATTGCATTTAATGTCCTTATCCAGACTCTGACTCAAGGAGACACTGATTCATTAAATAACAGAACCCAAAAGTATCCTGATACTCAGACATTGATTCCACAAATGAGCCCATCCCTGGTCCAAAGCTGTCCTGAAGCAAGGCTGCCTGTGGGGTAGAAAGGCAAGATTTGGGGTCCACGAAGGCTGGGAGAACTGTGTAATTCTGACAAGTCATTGAACATCTCTGAGCTTCATCAGCCTTTATTGGTAAAGTGGAGATAAAGTCAACTCAGGATTGTTGGAAGGATTCAATTAAATGAAAGAATACTTCAATACATGGTAACTTTTATTGAGAGGTAAGGTAATGATATTAGCATCATTTTAAAAATATGCTAACAAAGAGAAAATGTTTTAACAGTAGTCACTGAGCATAACCGGGGAAATTCAGATGATCAATTATTCTGAGCTGAACGCGGCATCACCTCTCAGCCTAATTCTAGGGTCATTCAGTGGTTGCTAGATGTGAGCTACATTACCCTTAATCTTTGCAGGTCCAAATTCAAAAAATAAATAATTTGCTCAAGCCATATAGCTAGATAACATCCCAAGTGTATTAGTCATGGTGTCCAGAGAAACAGAACCAGTAGGAGATATACAGATATGTAAATACATGTGTGTGTAAGAGACATTGTAAGGTACGGTTTCAAGTGACTATGGAGGCTGAGAAGTCCCAGGACCTGCCCTCTGTGAGCTGGGGACCCTGGGAGGTGCTGGTGTAGTTTGAAGGCCTGAGAGCCCAAGAACCAGTGGTGTAGATTCCAGCCCAAGTCTGAAGGCCTGAAATATAGGAGCACCAAGGGTGAAGTTGGATGTTCATACAGTTAGGGGAATTTAACCTTCCTCTGCCTTTTTGTTCTACTCAGGCCCTGCATAGATTGGAGGAGGCCCACCCACTCTGGAGAGAGCAGTCTGCTTCACTCAGTCTGCGATTCAAATGCTAATTTCTTCCAGAAACACCCTCACCCAGCAACTATGTTAACCAGCTAGCTGTTCATCCCCTGGTCTGGTCAAGCTGACACATAGAACTACCCATCACACCGACGTCTTGGCTTCTGTCCGTGATTGTGCCATTGTAAAAGTGGCTTTTACTCTGGCTCTCTTTGGTTCTCCTTATTTTTTCCAAGAGCAGAACAATTTTTTTTTTTTGGACTCACAGAAAAAGTGGGAAGGGAACTTTAGCCCTTCACCAACCCTACCAGACCCCACACGCTTGAGACTCCTTTGGGGGAACCCTAAGGCTCTGTGGAATCCAGATGGAAAAGCACTCTGTTCCACAGTAATGCACTGTCTCCACAGCCTATTGGGGAAGGGGAATTCAAGAACTGAATATTCTTATGCGCTTTTGAAAGTAATAAATCTATTTGGACATTATACTAAATTTAGCAAGTCTTCTATTATGAATTATTAAAGGAATGTCAGATTCATGTATTAAACTTATGAAAAGGCCTTTTCTTCAAAGAGATTATGTGATAAAATATGATAAAATGTGACAAAAATCTAATTTAGAAGTGAGTATGCTTTTCCATGTGACTTTCTAGTACCTTTAATATCTTTTATGCTACTCTATTTCTCCTGAAAAAATGCCAGTTAGAATATGAGAATATATGTATACATGTGTGTATACATCTTGCTTTTGTGTATGTATAAAACAGCAAACAAGAAAGAAAAAGGCTAATACCGAGCCTTGTCATTTATTTTCTCACTTGAATCTTGACTACACCCAGGTCTCAAAGTCCCATGGCTAAGAATGAGGTCCTTTTATGTTAATAGCCAATCTTGCTGGCTGTTTCTTACCTGCTCAGTACAGACTTCCCAGTCTCTTGCAGACCTGCACTCATGAGCTTCTGGATGTGCAGTATGTAGCGCGCGTGCTCACGAGCCCGCATAAGTGATCACCTGTCATTGGCTTCTGCCCCTCAGCCCTCCCAGCCTCACCTCAGCATCCTCTGCTTCCAAGAAGAGCAGAGCCCTTCCAGTTCACCTTCTGCTGAGAAGAAGAATCCTCAACTGAATTGCATTTGCACCCTTGTCACACAAATATGTGTTGTCCCCGTATGTGCGGATCTATTTCCGGATTCTCCATTCTGTTCCAGTATTCTACTTGCCCACCTTCATGCCCACACCACGGTGGCTTGGGGACTGTTACTCTATAAGCAGTCTTAAAATCTGGTAATTTTAGTCCTCCAACTTTGTGCCTCTTTTTCAAAGTTGTTTGGTCTATTCTCGAGCCTTCACATTTCCATGCAAATTTTGGAGCCGGTTTTTCAGTTTCTACAACAACAAACAACCACAAAGCACCCTTTTGGCATTTTGTATGGGATTGAATTGAATCTGTTGATCAGTTTGAGAGAGTTGCCATCTTGACTACACTGAGTTATTGGACCCATGATACATTCTATTTCTCCATTTATTTAGGTCTTGAATTTCTCTCAGTTAGGTTTTGTAGTTTTCAGTCAATAAGTCTTGGGCATCTTTTGTCAAATTTATCCCCTGGTGTTAAGTATTTTTTATGCTATTATAAGTGTTTCTGTTTAATTTCAATTTGTGATTGTTCATTTTTAGTATATAAAAATACAATTGCTTTTTAAAAATTGGTCTTTTATCCTGCAACCTTATTTGTCCTATTAATGTTTTTGTAGATTTCACCTATCAGTTTTTGCTTCATATATGTTAAAGCTCTGTTATTTTATTTATTTATTTATTTTTGCGGTACGTGGGCCTCTCACTGTTGTGGCCTCTCCCGTTGCGGAGCACAGGCTCCGGACGCGCAGGCTCAGCGGCCATGGCTCACGGGCCCAGCCGCTCCGCGGCATGTGGGATCTTCCCAGACCGGGGCACGAACCCGTGTCCCCTGCATCAGCAGGCGGACTCTCAACCACTGCACCACCAGGGAAGCCCTAAAGCTCTGTTATTAAATGCATAAACATTGAGGCTCATTAAGTCCTCTTGATCAATTGCCTCTTCATCATTATGAAATGACCTTCTTTATCCATGGTAATATCTATTGCTCTGAAATCTAGTTTTTCTGCTACTAATATACCCAGTCCACCTCTCTTTTAATTAATTAATTAATTTATTTTTTTTTTGTGGTACGCGGACCTCTTACTGCTGTGGCCTCTCCCGTTGAGGAGCACAGGCTCCGGACGCGTAGGCTCAGCGGCCATGGCTCACGGGCCCAGCCGCTCCGCGGCATGTGGGATCTTCCCGGACTGGGGCACGAACCTGTGTCCCCTGCATCGGCAGGCAGACTCTCTACCACTGCGCCACCAGGGAAGCCCCAGCTCTCTTTTTGATTAGTCTTCATATGGTATATGCTTTCCAAGCTTTTATTTTTAACTTCTTTATGTCTTTATATTTAAAGTGTTTTCTGTAAGCAGCACTGAGTTGAGTTTTGCTTTGATATCCAATCTGATCATTTCTGATTTAATTGAACTTTGAGGTAATCTACATTAAATGTGATTTCTAATATGATTAGATTTAAATCTATCTATCTTACTATTCATTTTATATTTGTTCCATCTGTTCCTTGTTCTATTTTCCTGTTTTCCTGTCTTTTTAAAATTAATTGGAGGGCTTCCCTGGTGGTGCAGTGGTAGGGCTTCCAAATTATTGATAGGGCTTCCCTATCCATACTCCTGTTTTTTTGTGTAAATCGCTATTTCGACCTGGCATCCTTTTCCCTTTGTGTGAAAGATTTTCTTTAGTATTTCCTGTAGTGATGATAGAACTGCTGGTGTTGAATATTTTTAGCTTATTGGTGCCTTTAAAAGTTTCTATTTCACTTCTTTTTTGAAAGATATTTTCACTAGTTATAATTTTGAGTTAATTTTTTTTCTTTTAATACTTGAAACTGTTGTTCTCACTTGCATTGTTTATAAAAAGAAATCTACTATTATCCTTATCTTTATTCCCTCTTAAATTATGTGTCCTTTCTCTGATTGATTTATTATTTTATCTTAGCACTAGTTTTTCGCAATTCGTTAATGATGTGTGCCTTCATATAATTTTCTTTGTGTTTTTTTGTGCTTGGAACTTACTGAACTTTTTGAATATATGGGTTTATGGTTTTCACCAAATTTGGAAACTTTTGGCCAGTATTTCTTTAATTATTATTTTTTCACCTCTCCTCCCTGAAAGCATTTCTATTGCACACAAACTAGGACACTTAATATTTCCCTACAAGTCATCAATACTCTGTTCATTTTCCTTTGATGTTCTTTTCTTTGTGCATTTCTCCTTGGATAATTTCTACTGCTTTGGCTTCAAGTTTACCAACCTGTCCTTCTGCAACGTCTGATCTGTCATTAGTTCCATCCAGTGTTCTTTTCATCTGACACTTTGTGGTTTTCACCTCTAGAAGTTCAATTTGGATCTTTCTGATATTTTCCATGTATTCACTTAGCTTTTTGAATATGTGAAATACAACCATAGTAATTATTCAATACCCTCCTCTGCTAATTCTATTGTCTGTGTCAGTTCTTCGTCAGTTTCAATTGATTAACTATTCTCCTCCATATGAACCATAATTTCCTGCTTCTTTGCACACATTGTGCATTTTTTTAACTGGCTATCAGACATCGTGAGTTTTACCTTGTTGAGTACTAGATATTTTTGTATTACTAAAAATATTCTTGACTTTTATTCTAGGATGCAGTAAAGTTACTTGCAAGCAATTGGACCATTTCAACTCTTGCTTTCAAGATTTTTTTCAGGTAGTCCAAATTGGAAATAAATGTTACCTTGTCACTAATTCCAGATGACATGATATTATATACAGAGAACCCTAAAGACTTTCTTAAAAACTCTTAGAAAATCAACAAATTCAGTAAATTTGCAATATACAAAATCAATACACAAAAGAGGGTATTGTATTTCTATACACTAATAACAATCAGAAAGAGAAATTAAGGAAACCATCCCATTTACAATTTCATAAAAAAGAATAAAATACCTAGGCATAAACTTAACCAAGGAGGTGATGGACCTATACACTGAAAACTATAAGACATTGATGAAATGAATTGAAGAAGACACAAATAAATGGAAAGATATTCCATGCTGATGGATTGGAAGAATTAATATTGTTAAAATTTTCATACTACCCAAAGCAATATTCAGATTCAATGAAATCTGTATCAAAATTCTAATGGCATTTTTCACAGAAATACAACAAAAATCCTAAAATTTGTATGGAACCACAAAAGATCCTAAACAGCCAAAGCAATCTTGAGAAAGAAGTCATCACACCTCCTGATTTCATTCTTTATTACAAAGCTATACTAATTAAAACTGTATGGTGATATTGGCATAAGAACAGACACATAGATCAATGGAATAGAACAGAGAGCCAGGAAAAACATCCACACATATAGAGTCAATTAATTTACAGCAAAAGAGTCAAGAATATGCAATGGGGAAAGGATAGTCTCTTCAATAAATGATGTTGGGAAAATTGGAGAGATACATGCAAAAGAATGAAACTGGCCCACTAGCTTACACACACACAAAAATTCATTCAAAATGGATTACAGACTTGAACATAAGACCTGAAACCATGAAACTCCTAGAAGAAGACATAGGCAGTAAACCCCTCGACATAGGTCTTGGTGATGATTTTTTAAATCTGACACCAAAAACAAAAGCAAGAAAAGCAAAAATAAACAAGTGGGACTACATCAAACTAAAAAGCTTCTGCACTGCAAAGAAAACCATCAACAAAATGAAAAGGCAACCTACTGAAAGGGAGAAAATATTTGCAAATCGTATATGTGACAAGGAGCTAATACCAAAACACATAAAGAACTCATACAACCCCATAGCAAAAAAACCCAAACAATCTGACTTTAACAGGTAAATGAAAAGATCCTCAACATCATTAATCATCAGGGAAATGCAAATCAAAACTGCAGTGAGATATGACCTCACACCTGTTACAATGGCTGCTATTGAAAGGATAAGAAATCCTTTCAGGAAGTACTTTTCTGGGCCTGGAGCAGTTTGGATACACTGATCAGGACTCCCCTAAATATTCAAAGGACACCTTCTGCAGCTCTTTACGGTTCTTTCTTAGTACAGACACGTCCGATGTCCTGTCCAGCAAACTCTAGGCTCCTTTTTCTCCTGGACTCTCAGCACTGGCCCCTCAACCCGGGGAGTTCACTGGGCTCTCCTCCCTGCACTGCAGCCTGGAGACCCTCTTAAAGCCCTAATACACGGCAGTTCATTTGCTCCCTCTCTCAGGGATTAATATGTGTCATTGAGCAACGTCCAATGCTTTGGAAACCATTGTTTCATACATTTGGTACAGTTTTTTCTTTTTTCTTTTTTCTTTTTGTTTTTTTTTGGTTTCAGGCCAGAAGGTAAATCCAGTCCCTGTAACTATAAACTTCATGAAAAGTTTGACTTCCTCTTGATTTTTTAAAATTGGAAATCTGGCTCCTTTAGATGCATTGGAGAAAAAAAAAAAAAAATGCCAAACAGAAAGGCAGACCTGAATAAGGTCTACCTTGGAGAATCCAAGGCAATATGAAGATACCGGGGGTAGGTGAGTATGTGGGGAGAGAGTATGTTGTGAGTGGTTCTGGATTCACGAAACACAAAGATTTTTCCTCTTAAATCATCACACTGCCCAGCACGAACAGCCTCACATGGCTACATACATTTTAATAAACAGAAATTTTTACCTTTCTGTTGATTAGAGCAGCAGTATGTGCATTGAATTCACTTGGGTTAAATGCACTGTTTCAAAGCATAATAAAAAGGAGAAAAAATAGGGTTTGGCTCTATATATCATTTTAAGATTGGACTTACATTTGTCACAAGACTGTTCTTACTAACTATGCTAACACTACTACCATATAGTAATTACTACTACTATACTTACTAACTATACTAACTCTGTGCAAGCACTAAAATCCAAGGAGCCTAAGTTAAACAATTCGACCTGTAGTCTACTTTTTTTTGTTTTGGAAAAGAAAATGCCTAAGATTAACTTGGAAAAAAAGCTGCAAACAGCCTTAAGGTGACCTTAACTGCTTCCGTGACCATAATTTTCCTTGGATCTGCATCCTCTTAGCGTTTGGTAGCATAATATTTTTGTTCTTAAAAAATGCAATGTTATAATTTAATAAAGAGAAACCACCTATACATTTTATAGAAAAGTTCCTGAATCTAACCATCCCCCCTCCCCCGATGGGAAATCATAAATAGTGACTATTTCCAGGGGCAAAGAGGATCTAAACAGTAACAATAAAGCATCTTTTAGGATATTCTCTTGCTCCCTTTTAAGTGATAATTCGGATCTCTTAGAGTAGGTAGGGTTCCTAACCGTCAAAAAACAATCTCTGAAATTTACAGACCTGACATAGTTCATGGGAGTTTTGTACAACTATCAAATTTCATTCATAAATGTAGATTTGTGATACCTTTTGCTTGCATCATATAGTTGGAAAGAATACCGTGCCTAAGCTATGACAATTCCTGCCCTTAAGAGCATTTTTGATTGAACTTTTAAAATTGAATAGAGCATATTATTTCAGTCATATATTGCTAATTATCTTAATGTTATATATTGCTAAAATGTAGTGACTTAAACCACACGTGTTTATTTCTCCTTAAGATCCTGTGGGCAGACTAGTGGACTCTTCTGCTATCTGGTCTGACCTTACCTGGAGGCGATCTTCAGCTGTGGGAGCCTGGATGCCTCAACCGTGAGAGGTGGGGCTACTGGGCCATGATTGCCATGTGTGGTAATCATGGGAATCATGATTACCACGTGATTACCACCCTCCATCCCAGGCACCATGTGTGCTGATGTCCCCCTGGCCATAAGTCATACAGCCAATGGGAAGGGGAATTTATAAGTGTCTGGACCCTGGGAGACTTGATTCATTGGAGGCCATTGCTGTAAAAATATCCCACTCCTTTTGACTCCATGTGTTCACATATTTCCCAAGAACCCCAAAATCACACCTAATCACTGCACAAAGCTCAAAGCCCAGGATCTAGTAGCAATTAAATCGAATAAAGATCTAGTAATATGGATCTAGTAATCTGTGCCAGATCCTGATGCAAATGAGGCTTCAGAAGTGAGTTTCTCCACTGCAGCTCTTTGGGAGTGGCTCCTCCTAAAAATGGATCTGTGAATTAAATAGTTACTTTAGTTTTGCCCCATGCACCCAACATATATTGGTAAGATAAGGAAAAGATAACTTCAACTAGACACCCACATTCCAAAAAGAAAGGAACAGAGACGTACAGCTTCACTGGTCCATAACGATGATGCAATCTTGCCAGGCACATGCTCTCCAGACCCACAACTCTAAGAACAGGGAATGTTCCTTATTCCTTGATAGAGAGAGGGTCTGTCTAGTGCTTCCCTGATCTTTTATTTTCCTTAGCCTTCTCTTTGATTTTTAGCCATTTTAATATGGAGTGAATTTGCATGGATCTAGTAGCGCTTCTTTTGGAGAAGTCATCATTGTTATGCCCATAGATATTCCTTCCACCTCATCCTCTCTCTCCCCACTTTTTGAAATGTCATTTATACACACATTAGATCATCTCACTGAGTCTCACGCTTCACTTGTGTTTTCACTTCCTTTTCAGGACTTGTGATTTCTTCATGAACAAGAAGGGCTGGAGCAAACACACTCAGGTGAGCCGAGATGGAGCAGAATGCCCATCACCTGTTCCAGGTGAGTCTGTAGGCTCCGTGGACCATTTGTCTGGGAATAAGAGGCTGACTTTACTGTTGGGCAACAGCTAATGATATTCTGTGGCTGGAGAGAGAGAAATTAGATGGATATCAAACAAAATGGAAGGCTCTTTACTGGAAAAAGGAACAGGGAAAAAAGGATGAGACAGGGTGCTTTTGGAGGGGGATGTATCATGTGCAGAACCTGGGTTAAGAAGAATACTAGCACTCCTATTCTATATGTAATAGTTTGCATCAACAACAAGGTCCTGCTGTATAGCACAGGGAATGCTATTCAATATCCTGTGAAAAACCATGTACAGCAGAGATTAACACGACATCATAAATCAACTATACTTTAATTTAAAAATAAATGAAAAAAAGAAGACAAATGTTAACACTCCTGTGTTCAACCTCGCATCCTTAGTCCAGACCATGTTTTCTAGACAATTTAGTTCAGCACAGTGTCTTATCATCCCATGCTTATCACTACCCAACTAGGAGAGAAAAGAAGAGAGGACAGATAAAGAAAGAATGCATATGTGGCAATTCATCAGTCTTCAGTAATTTAGGACTGGAAAACTTCCCTAAGATTTCCTGACTGACAGCTGCTCTGCAACACAGGCCCCAAAAACATGCTGAATTTTCTGCACAGCCCCTCTCCCCACTATGCATCATTTAAATGAGAGCTTTAGTTGGTAAGGGGATGGAGTGAGTGTGTATAAGCCAGCTATTGATACTTCCCAGGTACCACTCTCTTCTCAAAAAATGATGATGAGGCAAATCAGCATCTTGTAGGAGCCAGATTTGGTAGGAAAGTAAATTGATTTTCTCCTTCACTTGAATGGAAACAAAGGAGTTCTCCTGCATTCACCAAAGATATAAGACTTTCTTAGCACAATGAAGATATTCAAGTCTGATGTTTTAAAACAAACAAGAAAATAAATGAGCATCCAAGAAAAAAAATTTTTGATAGCTAGTATAGCCAAAAAGGCACTGCACTTAGGTCTCCAAATCTCCCAGATGAGTCACTTACTAGTTTTGGGCAAAATACTTAAACACATTAAGCCTCAAACTGTACAACTGCAAAGCAGACTGGGACATGCATGCAGACTCTACCTCCATTACTATTTTGTTAGGATGTAAAGATGAGATAATGCACATAAAAGCATTTCTTTTAAAGCCTGCAGCACCATGCTGACGTAAGACATTATTTTGGTACTGACACCTATTATGAGAAAAATAAAAAATTAACTCAAGACCGTGCTGTATGGTTATCAGAAACACTGTACTTTACAATATTTGGTTATTTTAAGGATCTGCATTGCCATGGGCATGAACATTTAATCAGTCACTGGAAGGAAAAAAAAATACCCCAAGAGTGCTTTGCCTAAGAAAAGCTGATAAAAGAGTCATGCCCTGTTTTCTTCTTAATCTTCCTGCAGCATCTTCCCACCCTTCCCAGCTGCATACTTTGCATACTTAAGAGTTTTAGGCCACTGAGAATACATACATATATATATATATATATATACATATATATACGCATATATTTATATATAGGTGCACATATATTTATATATGTGTGTGTGTGTATATATATATATATATATATATATATATATATATATATATTTAATGGCATTGATGTAACAGAAATAGTATATATATATGTGTGTGTGTATATATATATATATATATATATATATATATATATATATATATTTAATGGCATTGATGTAACAGAAATAGGTGTCATTATCATTGTTGGTAAAAATCTAGCTTCAGGGCCAGAATCTGCAGTCAAACATGCAACCAGTCAAGTAAAGCTTGGTTCCCTCTGTGACAGAAAAGGCTGCTGAATCTGCATGGGAGTCAAGAACATTCTCTCCCTCAGGACTCTTCGCTTCTGTTGATACACCTCACTGGTCTGATCATTCACACAGAATCTTTAAAACAGGAGGAATAGGAAATCATTGATACAAGAATAGAAGACATGGAGGCTACCATAAAAGAAACTTAATTTTGCAGCTATTTCACATTATTGCTAATGTAGGCATGAAACAGACACACACACTTCTTGCTTACTTAGCAATGTCCTATTTTCCTTAGCTATTCTTAAAGACTGAATAAGGACACCTTTTTACTTCCTTCTCCTTCTTGATTCTAAAAATACTAGGCTGAAGTAAAGTGATAGTGATAATATAAAAATAGATACCATTTATTGAGTGTCTGCTCTGGACCAGGCAGTTCACATACATTTTCCTAGTACGTTATGACTCTTTGGGATGATTCCAGTTTGATATCATAATTCTCACTTCCAGACCAGGAAAATAAGTCTCTGAAAGGTTAAGCAATTTGATCATGTAACAACAAGTAGCAAGAGGCAAAGCGGCAAAAAGAGATGTTTTTAAAAAATTTTTTAAATTTTTTCAGATGCTTTTCCATTATAGGGTTATTTCAAGATATTGAATATAGCTCCCTGTGCTATACAGTAGGTCCTTGTTGGTTATCTATTTTATATAGTAGTATGTATCTGTTAATCCCAAACTCCTTATTTATCACTCCACCCTCCTTCCCCTTTGGTAACCATGAGTTTTTTTTCTATGTCAGTGAGTCTGTTTCTGTTTTGTAAATAAGTTCATTCATATTATGTTTTTTAGATTCAACATATAACTGACATCATATGATTTTTGCCTTTCTCTGTCTGGCTTACTTCATTTAGTATGATAATCTCTAGGTCCATCCATGTTGCTGCAAACGGCATTATTTGATTAAAAGACATCTTTGGAATGACTTTCCATTTGCTAGTAAAATCTGTTAGCTAAGTAGCAGGGCATTTGGGAGACGGGAATACTGCTTTCTTTAATTTTCTTTATAACTGAGGAATACCAGAAAATGTGTTGTTATAACCATTGACACTGAACATCTCATAATGTCCATTTTTCTGCCTTTGTATGTAGTGGATGCAGCCAGTTTAAATTCTTTTGAACCAAAGACAGGAGTAGAGGAGACGGAGGAAGGGAAGGAAAGAGGGAAGAAGGAAGAGGGGGAAAAGAAACCTGAATGGAATTGATCTTCCCTTATTATTCCCGAGCATCATGTCATCATTTTATGCAACAATTCTAGTTGTAATTAAGATGCAGAATATAGCGGTGATTCTCTTGTGGAAAGTTGTTTTATTAGTCAGGACTCTTTTAGCTGCAAGAGAAATAAAATTCAAATCAAACCAGCTTGTTGGGAACAAAGAGAGAAAGAGAGGATATTTATTTGGCTCATGTAATTGGGGCTCTACTTCTAGGTGTCAGGAAACTTTAGTTTGAATATGATACTGAAAATTTGGTACATTTCAAGGGTTTATGGGCACTAGGATATTGGTAGTTTATAGGGTGCCATGAAATGTACCCCACTTCTTAAAAACTGGGACCTAAGATCACTCTCAATAGAAAACAGAGTCATACAGAATCACAGTAAAGAGACTAGCTCCAGGTCTGCCAGGATTGCCTGTTAGATATTGAGTCTTCTCAATATAGAGAAAGAATATGTCGGAAGGGAACTGATCAGCTGTGGAAGCAAAAGGAGAAAGGAGAACATTACCATTTTTCATCTAAGGAGTCTCTGAGTAAGGGGTGTCCTTGAACAGATACGCAGTTGTTGAGATGCCGCTCATACAGTGGAAGGACCATGGGCTCCAGTCAGATAAACCATTCATCCTACAGATCCTTCCTGTGTGCCCACTACTTTTTCTGGACAGTCAGGATGCGTCCACAAAATAAACAAAGGTCCCTGCCCAAGGGACTTCCCTGGCAGTCCAATGGTTTAGACTTCGCCTTCCAATGTGGGGGGCTGGGTTCAATCCCTGGTCGAATCCCACGTGCCTCATGGCCAAAAAACCAAAACGTAAAACAGAAACAGGCAGCTGCTCAGTTGATGCTGCGTGTCCTGGGCTGGCTTCCAAGGTGCCACCAGGAGTTATTGGACCCTCTGAAGACCGTCCCTGGATCTCGGGTTAAAAATCTGTATTCTAATCTGAACTGTGGGAACAAGGGTTAGCTCGTTGGTGATATTCCTACTTGAAGGACATCATGTTTTCCAAACTAGCACATTTGCACACTGTTGCTGTCCTTAGTGGAGTTCATTCTTCAGTGGCTTCTGTTACATCTGTTGCAAGTGAAAAACATTCCAAGGCCCTCCATCCTCTGATTACATTTTTGAATGGGAATCTAAATATCTAGTGCCCACAACTACCATCCTTTACCTGTAGCCCTGGAGAAAGGAAAAGGTATTTGCGTATGGGATGTAGAAGGCAGAAAACATTTTGACTTTCTGAGTGCCTACAGTGCTGTCAACCAAGGGCATTGTCATCCAAAGACTGTGAATGCTTTGAAAAGTCAGGTGGACAAATTGACCTTAACATCCAGGGCCTTCTACAATAACGTGCTCAGTGAATACGAAGAGTATGTTACTAAACTTTTCAACTACCATAAAGTTCTTCCTATGAATACAGGAGTGGAGGCTGGAGAGACTGTTTGCAAACTTGCTCGTAGATGGGGATATACCGTGAAGGGGATCCCGAAATAGAAAGCAAAGATGGTTTTTGCAGCTGGAAACTTTTGGGGTAGAACATTGTCTGCTATCTCCAGTTCCACAGACCCAACCAGTTATGATGGTTTTGGACCATTTATGCCAGGTTTCTAAATCATTCCATATAATGATCTGCCTGCTCCTGAGCGTGCACTTCAGGACCCAAACGTTGCCACATTCATGGTGGAACCAATTCAGGCATTGTTGTTCCGGATCCAGGCTACCTTGTGGGCATGTGAGAGCTCTGCACCCAGCACCAGGTTCTGTTTATTGCTGATGAAATACAGACAGGATTGGCCGGAACTGGTAGATGGCTGGCTATTGATCACGAAAATGTCAGACCTGATATGGTCCTTCTAGGAGAGGCACTTTCTGGTGGTTTATACCCTGTATCCGCAGTGTTGTGCGTTGATGAAATAATGCTGACCATTAAACCAGGGGAACACGGTTCAACGTAGGGTGGCAATCCACTAGGCTGCCGAGTGGCCATCAGGGCCCTGGAGGTTTTGGAAGAAGCAAACCTTGCTGAAAATGCAGAGAATATGGGTATCATCTTGAGAAGTGAACTCATGAACCTACCTTCTAATATTGTAATGGCTGTAAGAGGAAAAGGATTATTAAATGCTATTGTTATTAGAGAAACCAAAGATTATGATGTTTGGAAGGTGTGTCTGCGACTTGAAGATAATGGACTTCTGACCAAGCCAACCCACGGTGATATCATCAGGTTTGCACCTCTGCTTGTGATCAAAGAGGATGAGATTCTGGAGGCCGTGGAAATCATTAACAAGACCATCTTGTATTTCTGAGGGTGACAGTTTTCAGTGGTGCGTGGCAGCCAGCTGGAGACAGGCAGTTCATAAAGCTCTGCGTTTCTGCACTTAATGCAGGCATATTCCACTTCCCCCATGTCAAGGGCTTTTTAAAAAATATATGTTTTTCAGTTCATATATAATAGAATGACATTTATAAAAGTGCAGTTTGCTGTGTAACATAACTAAGAGAATGTCCTGGCATCTTATATTCGATTAAGTGTTTGTGTGTGTGTGTGTGCTTTCTAAGGTGAGATGCATCTCTCTATATAGACAGTCTTTTAATCAAGCCCCTCAGCACAATTTATATATGTTTTAATAATTTCCTTGCTGGTATAAATTGTTTGTATTTGAAAAAGTTCTATGAGAGTATTGCATAGAAAATTAGCTTAGCCTCATAAAGTTGAATCATAATCATTGAATTTTAGGAAGGATTAATGGTTAAGCTTATATAAAATACTAGATTTAAGTAAACTCCATATTGGCTAGCACCAAGATGTATTCTATGAATGTCATTACTTTGAATTAAGAATTATTGTTTAACATTCCTAGATTATATTTTAAGTGTTTGATATAATTTGTAAAAAGTGTTTATTTTCAGTGTTTCTTTAAATGTAAAATAAAGCTCATATTTAAAATGTCTACATTGGGACCAGTGTGTGATTACTGCAGTGTTATCAATTACCTCACATTTTAAAGTCCTCTGAGAATGTTCTTACCTGCTTTATTTCATGTGTTTTCTAAGAACATTTTGGTTTCTTTGGTAATCTCTAGAAAAACAAATTATAAAAAGTCTCTTTTAGTACTACCTTTTCCACTTTCAAAATAACTGCTTTTGTCCCATGTGTATGCTAGTATTTACCATTTTTATTAAAGTATCCTTCTTATGCATGGTAAAAAAAAAAAAGGAAAAAAAACAGAAGCAATATTATAACAAATTCAATAAAGACTTAAGAAAAAAAATGGTCCACATCAAAAAAAAAATCTTAAAAAAAAATATCTCTGCCCAATATTGTAGACTATAAGCATTAAACCTAATAAATAGGGCTTCCCTGGTGGCGCAGTGGTTGAGAGTCCGCCTGCCAATGCAGGGGACACGGGTTCGTGCCCCGGTCCGGGAAGATCCCACATGCCGCTGAGCGGCTAGGCCTGTGAGCCATGGCCGCTGAGCCCGTGCATCCGGAGCCTGTTGCTCCGCAATGGGAGAGGCCACAGCAGTGAGAGGCCCGCGTACCGCCAAAACAACAACAACAACAAAAAAAAAACCTAATAAATAAGTAAAATAAGTAAATCATACAGTATGTTAGAAACCAAATAAAAAGGAAAACCTAAAACAAGGTATGAGGAGTCAGGAGGAGTCAGGAGGAAGGGTATGGTGTGATTTGAATTTGAGTGGTCGAGGAGTCCTCATGGAGAAGTCGTATTTGAGCGAATAGAAGGTGGTAAAAGGGAGTTTGCCAGTGGATATCTGGGGGAAACATTCCATGCAGAGTAACTGTCCAAGGATAGGAGCATTCTTGGCACATTTGAGGAATTTCAAGGAGGCCAGGTTGGCAGGAGTTGAGAGAACACAAAGGAAAGTAAAAAGAAATAGTCAAAGGGAGATCACCATAGGCCACCGTAAGGTCAGCTGGAACAATTTAAGAAATGATGGTGGCAGGGTCTGGGTGGTAGTAATGAGGTTGTGAGATACTGTTTGCAAGGCATCTTGTTCATGGCAGGAACCAAACCCTGTGGTCATTATAAGGCACATCCACTTTTGATTCTCCGCTCATCAAACCAACTTCAGAATATGATTTAGTCTCCTATCATGTTTACTTCCAAGGAAGCCTGCCCAGCAACAAAAAGCAAGAATCTAGTCATCTTGTCCACTTGGCAGTTACAGTTTTCACTATAAAGGCACAGTTATTCCAGGTGTATGCTTGAGTCTTTCCGAGCCCCCGTCTTGCCAGTACAACTCTGAGAGATCAATGAATCCTTAGTGGTCTGAGGGTTGAGCCAGGGGGGTCCACACTGGTATGTAAATTATCCCCCGAAGTCTGCCATTTCTGAAGCCCTTTGAGTGAACAGTCTCTCCTGGGCGTATCCTGACTTTACCAAGTGTTTTTCTTTAATCGAATCACAATAAACATCTAGGATTGGGAGTTACCTAGAGATCTGGGGGAGTTCAGCAACTTAATTACTTTAATTCCAGTAAGTTAGATTTAGAGACACTGACTGTGCCCTACAGTGTGAAAATCTGAGAAAATTCATTTTTTTCCATTTTTATTGCATCATAAAGGAACATTCTGGATTATGGTTATATCAACATCAAAGAACGTTACTGTTTGTTGGACCCTTCCCATGTAATAGGCACCGTATTAGACGTTTACACTGTGTAATGTCCCAGCCTCAACACAACCCTTCACAGCACAGTTAGTTTAGCTGGACGGGCAGGACCCTGACATCCTGGAGGTCCAGCGCTGGTGCCTGCATGTGGTCCATCAGCAGAAATACACCTGTGAAGACAGGTCCCTCTATTGCTTTGGTCCATGCTGTTGTTTCCATTTATTTGCTTGTTTAATGGAAAGGAGAGGAGGTTGTTTCATTTTGTCTGGCTTTGTTCTGACTATATTTTTACCATCACATGAATGATGGCTCTTGTTTACTTTTAATTTTGTTTGTTTATTTGTTTACTGATCTACTCTTCATCTTCAACCAGACCTCCCAGCAATAGGAGTAGGAAAGACAACTAAAGTAGCCACAGTTCCCAAAATATATACTGCAGAGCCCTGGGCTTGCAGGTAGTCACCCCAAAAATGGCTCCTTGGCCAAACAAAGTCTTATAGTAAAGAAAATATTTTTAATCATGTTTCATTTCATAGTTTCCAATATTATTTGCCCACACAGCCCTTTTATTGGAAAATAACTATTAAACCTCCAAGACTAGTTCTAAGGGGCAAACTTGGGGGTTGAGGAGATGAGGAACAAGAAAAGTCATTTGTCTGCTTTCTCAGAGGGCTCAGGAAAGAAAAGTTAAAGGTTTTCCCATGAAAATAAGGTATTGAAATAGAGAAGAAACAGGAGGCATTTCCTTGCTACGCGATTCAAATTGCTGAAAAATCTCTGCAATCCAAGGCAGAAAAGTGAGCAATGATGCTGTGCCTGTGGGATGACAGATCAAGCATTAAACTTAGAATGTGAACTGAGAAGCCACTCCTGCGGAATGCAGGGCAGCTTCAGGGATGTGCTGTGAAGTCCCATCCGCAGACGCACCCTGCAGCCCTCACTGAGTGCTGACCCGCACCTCTCACCCCAGGCCAGAGATAAATGAACATGTGGAAGGGCAGCCAGCCTCCCCTCTCTGTTGCACATCTTCAGGAAGAGTGTGAAATTATCTTTCTTCAAGAAAGGAAGCTGCATTCTATACCGTTTCTCACCCATCTGGACCAACAGTGGGCAGAGCATCTCTGCCTGTGAGGCCACTGCCTGGTACCACCCCAGATCTGAGGCTTTGCTGGGGATGCCCCGCCAGCCACTGATGAGAGCCAGCCCCACTTTAAACAAGCATAGATCCTGTTCCCTGGTGTTGGAATTAAATCAGTGATCTAAAGTACTGATTTTATTAACTTAATGATTAAATTAGTTAATATCTAGAAGGATTTTTCTGTGCTCTGAAAGGAACACCGTCGTCATTTTTATTTTTATTTATTTATTTTTTTTGCGGTACGCGGGCCTCTCACTGCTGTGGCCTCTCCCGTTGCGGAGCACAGGCTCCGGATGCGCAGGCTCAGCAGCCATGGCTCACGGGCCTAGCTGCTCCGCAGCATGTGGGATCTTCCCGGACCGGGGCACGAAGCCGTGTCCCCTGCCTCGGCAGGAGGACTCAACCACTGCACCACCAGGGAAGCCCGTCATTTTTATTTTAATGTTCAACACATTAAACTTACAACTAATTACCAAAACTATGAAAATTAAAATTTATTAAACAAACATTGATTAAAGTCTGAATTAAAATCGCTTAAATGATTTAAACAATAATTGTAAAATTACTATGACTAATTCTTTTTTTAAATAAATTTATTTATTTATTTATTGGCTGCATTGGGTCTTCATTGTTGCGCGCGGGGTTTCTCTAGTTGCGGCGAGCGGCGGCTACTCTTCATTGCGGTGCGTGGGCTTCTCATTGCGGTGACTTCTCTTGTTGTGGAGCGTGGGCTCTAGGTGCACGAGCTTCAGTAGCTGTGGCACACGGGCTCAGTAGTCGTGGCTCGCAGGCTCTAGAGCACAGGCTCAGTAGTTGTGGCGCACGGGCTTAGTTGCTCTGCAGCATGTGGGATCTTCCCAGACCAAGGCTCGAACCCGCGTCCTCTGCATTGGCAGGCAGATTCTCAACAATTGTGCCACCAGGGAAGTCCTGAATATTTTTAAATATTAACTAACTCCAATTAAATATTTAAGTAACTCCATAAACAACAAAATTGTGTACAATTACAATGAGAATAATGCACTTATAGGTATTTTGTAAAAATTAAGACCCAGGGTTTATTTTTTTGTCTGTATGTCTTCATTATTTTTTCTCATTATTGTTTATATACCTTCTTTTGTTATACTTAACCTGCTTCTTCCCTCTCACAATTAATGTCTCAGATTAGTTGAGGTTCTAGGATTTGGGTGACCAAGAAGTAGAATTTTGGCGGGAGTGAAGAATCCAGTTGCTTCTCTCCAAATAAGTTACATGTGAACTGGTAGTCATTTGTCTGAGCTGTTTGTTTGTTTGGCTTTTTACCCTCCTTTTTTTCAGACACTAAGACCTTTAAATGCATGTTTTCGCCTAGGTTTTTGAAACCTGGCATCTCACTCCCTTATGTATTTTTTTAACTCTTGCATGGCTGGTGCAGCCCGTCCTGTCACAACTCTTTGTCATGCGGAGTAGATAGATCTAGTCCTTTAAGATCTGGTGTTAGGAGAACCTCACCTATGCTTTGTTATATCACAACAGAGGTACCACTGAGTTTTCATCTCCTCGAATACAAGCCATATGGTTTGCCTTCTTAGTGATTCTTTCATGTCTTACCAGCTAGTTAATTCATTATCTTAGTACCCTCAATGTTTATTCTTTTCTACCTGGTTGTGTTGTGACACAGTCCTTGTGATATGTAGGAAACCTCTCTACCTGGTTGTTCAGTGTACTCCCCAGCAACAGAAAGTCTTACTGGATACCAACATTAGCCAAGAAAAAAAGTGCATGTCTATACTTTCTAAATATAAATTTAATAGTAAGCTAAATATAAATTTAATGACAAAACTTATATGTCCATGAATAAATAGCCCTCTCCTTATGAAAATCAATAAAATAAACATAAACCATCACATTTTTCTTTCTTTTCTATTATAGTTACTGTGCCCTTTGTATTAACTTTTCTGGAATTTTCTAGGACTTTCAAAAAACACTCATTTCCATTAATTCTGATCAAATTATCACAACTTGAGCAAAAGAGGTCTCCTTATATTGCCCCTAGATTCTTTAGCACTACCCCCGACATCCTTGAAAACATCCCCTGCTTTCTAGCCGCAATAAGATGGATTTTGCTCATTCTGGATTCTCCTTTGACCATGATATCAGATTAGCTGCTCCCCTGGGAGCCCAGTATTCCTCTGTGGAGACAAGTACATGAGACCACATCTATGCATGGGAGTGTGTAGACTTAGAGTGTCAGCCATGTGCACGTGCACTGCTGCTCCTTTTAGCCTCTGATATGGAGCTGGAGAAGATATTCATTTTTTTTCTATTTATATTTTTCTTGCACTTTTTTATTGAAGTATAGATGATTTACAATGTCGTGTTAGTTTCAGGTGTGCAGTACAGTGATTCAGTTATATATATATATATATATATATATAATTTTTCAGAATCTTTTCCCTTGTAGGTTATTACAAAATATTGAGTAGAGTTCCCTGTGCTATACAGTAGGTCCTTGTTGGTTATCTATTTTATATATAGTAGTGTGTATATGTTAACACCAAACTCCTAACATCCCCCTTCCCCCTACCCCTGTGGTAACCATACTGTTTGTTTTCTATCTGTGGGTCTATGTCTGTTTTGTGAACAAGTTCATTTGTATCATTTTTTCAGATTCCACATATAAGCGATATCATATGATATTTGTCTTTCTCTGTCTGACTTACCTCACTTAGTATGATAATCTCTAGGTCCATCCGTGTTGCTCCAAATGGCATTATTTCATTTTCTTTTATGGGTGTGTAGTATTCCATTGTGTATATATACCACATCTTCTTTATCCATTCATCTGTCAATGGACATTAAGGTTGTTTCCATGTCTTGGCTATTGTAAATGGTGCTGCTATGAGCATAGGGGTGCATGTATCTTTTTGAATTAGAGTTTTCTCTGGATATATGCCCAGGAGTGGGATTGCTGGATCATATGGTATTCTTCTTTAAGAACATAAGTTTACTTTGGTTTTCCCAGTAAGACCCATAAATTGTTGCTCCCTTACATTTCTTAAAGACCAACTTCAAACCATATTGACACACTCCAGATTCTTAACCCCCTGAGTAGTACGGGGGCTTCTGCCTGGGTCTGGCTCACATGCCCTCCATGACTGGAGTTGCTGAGGTCCCACCATGCCAAGACCATCCCTTGCCATCTAATTACTTGCTATGCATAGCACATCATCTCTTCAAAATTAAGTCTGAAGTTTCCACTCATCCTTTTGTTTCTTCTACCCATTGAGCAATGAAGATATCCTCATGGAAAAGTCAAGGATTTTCAGACATTTTGCTTTTAGCAGAATTATATTTCTGGCAGATCATTACATCTGTGTATCTCTGTTTCTTCTGTAAATAAAATTTCCTTCTCAGTGATATGCTCTCTTAAGAATCAGATCCCTCCCCAAGTCACGAGGCTTCAGAGGGGTTCAGGAGGAGGCCCCTCGTCCACCCCTCCCAGTTCCTCAAGTGACATTTCAGCTCATGAACAGGAACAGGAAGGTGGATCCATGGGTGAGCCACTTAGTAAATGTACATTCTGAGAGGCAGCAGCTCTTCCCCTCTGAGTATTCCCCCAGGGGACTTCATTCCCCGAATGGAATACTTTTTCCCACCATATCAAGAGGCACTTAGTCCTTTGGCAAATCTTAGTCATTTGCTATTTTCTTGCCTAAGTAACTAGGATAAACCTGTCTCCTTCTCTGAGATGCCATCCAAGTGTCTCCTAGGACAAACAAACAACCTGGAGAGGTTAATATTATCCCTTATTATTGTCATTAGCTTTTGGAGGGTATATCACAAATTGCTTATGGTAGTTCCACGTCATCTCAATTAATCCCAACTACAACCACCTGCAATAGTATCACTTTTATTCCATTTTCCAGACGAGAGAACACAAACAGCATTGAATTAACCTCGCTTGGAAGTCACAGGGCAGGGATTAGAACTTACGGCTTTCCCAGAGTCTGGATTGTTAGCTACTAGCTCTGCTTCCTTATTCCTTTCCATCCTTGCTTGTACCCTCATTTTACATCTAGAGAATGTGCCTCCTAAACAGATTTTATATTCCATTAGCCTAATCATCACACAATTAAATTTAGATACCTTCCTAGCAACTGCCACCATTCCTTATTTTTAAACTGTAATTTACAGTAGCCTGGAGACCACATGCTGTTTCCAAACTATGCCCATTAAGTGTATAGACTGTCCACACTCAACCTATCCTTTCCTACTGTCCATCTGCAGCTTCCCTCCTGGGCCCTTATCAGTGAAATCAATTACAGCCTCATGTCCTCGCCTTTCACGTGCCGTCAAATCCATTCTCACACTGCACACTCGGGCTAATTGTGTGAATGCCTTTCCCCCCGAGTTACTGGGTTTGAATGGTTGCTGAGCCCTGTCACCTGTTGGCCAGCAGAGCACACAATATTCCCACAGTGATGTCCTGGCCTCATTTTGGATGAATCCTTTGGTGCTACTCTGGGTGTATCTCTTCTCTCTGCTCCAATTTTCCCTTCCCCAGCAACTTTAGGGGAAGATATGGCTCCAATGCTGATTTGTCCAGAGTCTGTGAACAGAAAATAGTGAACCTGAAACTATAGGAACTTCTATATATATATCAACTTCTTGGAATACAGATATTTGTTAAATACAAAAGGTGGGAAGGAAAAGAAGGGTACAGCAGAACTCGATGTATATATAACATATAACTTGTATTCTCTTCGACCAACTCAGTCAGCATTTTGAAACGGTGCATGTTTAGACATTCAGTAGACTTTTGTAATAGATACCATTAAGAGGCTTTTGTGTCTCTCTTCCGTTTCTATCTTCTTCCCTAATGCAGGCTTTAAATTCTCATCTATAATGTGTCAACTGCCACAGTTATGAATACAATGAAATATCAAAGTATGCCTCCTAAGTAGCAAGTGGAATTTGAATGGTACTCTCAAAACATTCTAGAACACGTTAGATATTTCTAAATTTGGAAGAGGTCTAGAACAATCCCTTCATTTTTCACATAAGAAATTTAGGTGTTTGTTTATATGAAATAATGGAAACAGCTTTTTTGTTAACAAGAATATAGTCAATTAATAATAGTAATTCTGGAATCCCTGACCAAATTTGGAAGCAAATATAAAACTCCTAGGTTAAGAGAGTGGGAAGACCTGAAAATGCCAGGATCAATTCCATTTCTGAAATAATACTAGCTCCATCTAGTGGCCAAAGTAATAATTTCCAGTTAATAGCATCTGCGTTTATGATTAACGAACTGTGCTTTTTTTTGGGGGGGGGGGTTGTTTGTTTAATTGGAGTATAATTGCTTTACAATGTTGTGTTAGTTTCTGCTGTACAATGAAATGAATCAGCTATCTGTGTACTTGTATCCCCTCCCTCTTGGTCCTTCCTCCCTCTCACCCCCCATCCCACCCCTCTAGGTCATCACAGAGCACAGAGCTGATGCCCCTGTGCTTTATAGCAGGTTCCCACTAGCTAGCTATTTTATACCTGGTAGTGTATATATGTCAATCCGGATGTCCCAATTCATCCCACCCTCCCCTTCCCCACTGTGTCCACATGTCCATTCTCTACATCTATGTCTCTTTTCCTGCCCTGCAAGTAGGTTCATCTGTACCATTATTCTAGATTCCACATATATGCATTAATATACAATATTTGTTTTTTCTCTTTCTGACTTACTTCACTCTGTTTGACAGACTCTAGGTCCATGCACATCTCTACAAATGACCCAATTTGATTCCTTTTTATGGCTGAGTAATATTCTATTGTATATATGTACTGCATCTTCTTTTTGGGTCTAAATATTTGAATAATTTAGACTACAAATGTAATAAATGCTACCATTTCTGCCTATGATTAGCCTCTTCTAAAGAGCATAATGATTCGTAAATTTTTGTTTAAAGTGAAATTGGAAAAGAGGCAAAATCCAGTACAGAAAAAATAAGGTATTTCCTCAATTATCTTCCATGAAAAGTTTGTGTTCATCTAAAAATCCATTGATATATTTATTATTAAAAACAGCAACAAAATTCATTACTATTTTTAACCAAGGCAATACAATTCGTACCAATTTATTATTTAATATACATTGCCAACCAAAATGTAAAACACATAAATTATTTATTGATTCTAAAAATCCATGGGATTAGTGCTTTATTATCATTTTCCTGTTCTTTGGACTAATAAACTAGAGCATAATGAGTAGATTGTTGTATTTGTATGGAGAGGGAAAGCCCATTTTGTGTTTATCTAGCACAAGAGTTGTTACCTAGGATTCTGTGAAAACTTAGACATTTCAAGCTAAACTTTTTGTGTTTGTGTGTATTTGAGAAGAAGAAACCTAAGCTTTCTTCAGATTCTCAAAGGAGTTTCTGGCACCTTAACTGTTTTATGAAACCCAGAGCACTAGTTACACAAGTGGGTTCAGTGAAAATTCATCAAGTTGTGTGCTTGAGTCATGTTATACTTTAAAAGAAATTTTACAACTTTAGGAGCCATTGTTTTTGTGTTCCCAAACTTAAACAATAAACCCTCACCATGTGCTGAGATAAATATGTGGTAAAGGTTATTAAAGCCTTTTGAGGATCAAATTCTCCAATGGTAAAGTATGAGAAACTTCCCTTGGCTTGTTGAGAAACCTACTCTAAAAACTACTATAAAATTAGAACTTTCTGAAACTTGATCCCTGCTTCCTAAACCCACCCATGCTGCTTCTTACTACTTTTTCCTCCACAGCTGGTCAAGTGATGTTTGGAATCTTTAATGCACTGCCTGAGGAAGAGAATTAGATGCTTATTGTCACTCTCCCACAAGAAAGGAAAAGGAACTTGGAAAAATTAAGAACATGAAAGATATGCCTGCTTTAGATTTGCATTATAGCACCAAGCCTGCGCTGGTGATCTATTTCTTTTGCTTTTTTTTTTTTTTTTTTTTTTTGCTGTACGCGGGCCCCTCACTGTTGTGGCCTCTCCTGTTGCAGAGCACAGGCTCCGGACGCGCAGGCTCAGCGGCCATGGCTCACGCGGCCAGCTGCTCCGCGGCATGTGGGATCCTCCCGGACCGGGGCACGAACCGTTGCTGCCTGCATCGGCAGACAGACTCTCAAACACTGCGCCACCAGGAAAGCCCTGGTGATCTATTTCTTGTCTCTCACCTTCAGATTCCGCTTGTTTTCCTGCTCTGTGAAAGTAAACCTGGGCCTTTGAAATATTCTTCCTCTGCCACTTGAGCCTGAAGCTTTGTGAGTAGAAGGTGCCAGGGAGACGTTCCAGGAAGAAAAGAGTTTTGCTTCCTGGTTGCAGGGTGCTCACCTAGCAGGGTCCTGCTGGTTCGGGGCTTCTCGGATCCCAGGCTCATGCGGCGTCCAGCCTGGGCAGTGCCTGGGGGTCAGCGCACTCAGCGGGCAGCAGCTTCCTCCAGCCCCACCCCTATGGTGCACACACACACACACACACACACACACACACACACACACTCCGTGCTTTTGTAGCAGAGCGCCTGACTCATCAGGGTTCAGCTCCTGCTGATGGTGGTGCGTGGCACCCAGCAGCCAGCTGCCTCCTGGATGGCCCCGCGTGGGGTTCTGGGTGGAGGTTCTTCTCTGAGATGCTTCCCTGTAAACAGTTCTCCCTGGCTCTCTGGAGGGTGGATAGCCAGCAAGTCCTGCCCGGGGGACCTCACTGGGACATCCCTGCTACCCACGAGCCAGGACAGTGAGCAATTCCAACAGGGTCTGTGTCTGAGCCTGGGGTCTCCTCTTGGGACGCTTCATCCCAGCCCCAGGGACCCTGACCGGTCCTTATGGTGCTATTCCTGTATTCTTCAGAGTTCTTTCCAATTCTTAGTACCCCATCCCTCACGTTCTAATCCCCTGATGTAATTAATAATTCTTTGTGTTAAACTTACACGGTTCGGGCTTCCCTGGTGGTACAGTGGTTAAGCATCTGCCTGCCAATGCAGGGGACACAGGTTCGAGCCCTGGTCCGGGAAGATCCCACACTCCACAGAGCAGCTAAGCCCGTGCGCCACAACTACTGAGCCTGTGCTCTAGAGCCCACAAGCCACAACTACTGAGCCGGCCTGCCACAACTAGTGAAGCCCGCGCGCCTAGAGCTCGTTCTCCGCAACAAGAGAAGCCCACGCACCGCAGCAAAGAGTAGCCCCTGCTCGCTGCAATTAGAGGAAGCCCGTGCGCAGCAACGAAGACCCGACGCAGCCAAAAACAAATAAATAAATAAATAAAATTTTTTAAAAACCCAAAACTTACACGGTTCAACTTATTGTCTGGTTGTCCTCTCCTCAGTGGACCCAGAGGCTGTTACAGCCTCAGTCTCCACTCAGCTGAGATGTGCTAAAGGAATCTATCAATATGTGAAGAGAATAGTAACTAGATTACATTAATTCTATAGAACAGTTAATCTGGTTAAACACAGTTGTATGACTTGCTACCTCCTCTTTACAAAGATTTCAAATACATGAAGAGTAGAGACGAATCCTTAATTGACAGGAGTTATGCAAACAGGACCAATTGTTGTATGTGCAATTCAGAGAAGCTTGCAAATCAGATATTTGTACAATGGAGTAGCGTTGAAAGGTGTGAAGATCAGAACTATGGAAAAATATCTGAGAATTCTTAACCAGTCAAATAACTCAAATATGGTTCTTTTCCTTCAAAGTCCAGAGACATCTTAACAGCAAAGAGCGTGAGTGGTATGGTGGATGGTAATTTGGGGTTATTGTAGCAGCCATTTTCCACTGGTCCACCAGTCTCTCTCCGCCTGTGGTTTGTAAGAGTCTGACTACCTAACACCTCCATCCTCCTCCGCTCCCTCCAAGCCCCACCCTATGTATGACATGAGCCTGGTGATCAGCTCTCCCAACCTCTGACCACGAAGATTGGTGTAAAATGGGCAAAGGACACAAATCTATCTGATGAGTGTGAACCTGAGAACTTGACTGGAATGTTTTGCAAAGAGAAAATCTCTTTCTGCTGGGCTTACTGAACAGCTAGGATGTAACCCTTGATGTGCTGATCCCATCTTAGCCAGTGCACAGGGGAAAGAGGGAAATGGGAAAGCAGAGCCAGAAGATGCAAAAAAAAAAAAAAGAGAGAGAGAGATTGCTGATGACATCATTTGACAACCTGGATCTGGCCTCTGGCTGCAGGTTATCTAAAGTTTTCAGAAACAGGAGATGATGAAAACAGGTCAGTATGAGCTGAGTTCTGTCCCTTGTGGTCAATATAGTCCTGACTGCTGCTGTTACTGACAGTGGTTTGTCTACCGGAGGCCCTTTGGTTGGTCGTAGGCGAGAGTGAGTGAGGTTCAGCCAGGTTTGTATTAAGCACCTACTGTGTACACAGCTCTCTGTGCTAGAGAATGAGCATTGGAATGATCAAATCTGTCAAGTTTTTCAGGGGTGGTTGGCATCATTACCAGAGCAGACACTTCTACCCTCAGTGTTCAATAACAAAGTGTCGCTGCTCTGGATCAGGCAAGCTTCCTTAGAATATTTGGAAAAAACACTTGGCAAAATGGCAGAACACACTTTTTACGCTGCAATTGTTTTTTTCTTTTTTTTGCAATCTCTGATCTATTTTTTCTCACTCTTTTACCAGTTGATGATGGTGGAAATATTGAGATAGAAATAACCCACACAAATCCAGGCCAGACTTCAGGCAGACCTGAAGCAGAATAGGGAAGCTGGTGAGAGGCTGAGGTATTCGGCTCCCTTGTCCCCTTCACATACGTTTAAAGTTTTCACCACTGTCTTTGTTTTTATTTTTTATTTTCAAGACTGCTTGTCACACGCCCCAGATCCAGGAGAGATTTGTATAAAATATAAAAGCAAATTTTAAAAGAAATACAAGATGTGACATAGTGACAAAAGCCAGAAAATAGTGTGTTCTAACGGACCTGTCCCTCCTTCTTGGAGTCCTGCTTCGTCTTCTCCAGCTGGGGGGTGACAGCCTGAGGGCCTGGTGTCTCTCAACGTTTCTCACAACCGTGATATTTAAACACAGGCCTCTTTGTAGTGATTTTCTTCCATGCAGTCTTTTTTTGGAAATGCGCCAGAGACATTTAATACAAAAGGTCAAGTTTTCTCCCCTGCCTATTTAAAGCAAAATATTTTTCTTTATTTTATTTATGGAAGGGTTAAGTTCATTATTTTTAATCATGCCGTACTAGGTGGCTTCATTACAATCCATAACTAGGGTCAGTTTTTTAGTTTAATCTGTTTTCGGATGTTGATGTTTTCTCCTAGATGCGTATCCCTATTTGTTAAACTTCTTTTTTTTTTCTTTTTTTCTTTTGTACGTAAAATTCAAAACTCAGTGCCAATCCTTTTTAAACTCTGTACTTTTTGTTTTGCTACGAACGTTTTTTAAGGGGGAAATATTCTTAGAGTGGTGGTTACATGACAATCTGGGACTAAATTAATGCTATTTGCTATATAATCTCATCTTCTAAATGTATCATTTTAAATAGATCTATCAAAAGATGGATTCATATGAAAGTATTCTAGAACACTACTCATTATGCTACAATGTACCATATGTTAGCAGTAAACTGTCAGCTCTAAGAAATACAGTCTCCAAGTGATCTAATCATAAAGCAACATACATTGGATGTTGTTTATTGGCACTTTGTCCTAGAAGTTAACATTTACTCTTTGTCTCAAAATGAACATTAGACATTACAAAACTAGAACCTGTTCTTCAAATATTCTAAAGTAAGATAACTTAATACCTGTCACTCAGAAGTGAACAGAACACATCTCATCTGCTCACAGTCTCTTCTCTCTGCAAAGGACCTCTTTGTTGACAGAGTGGGTGTGACTACTTTGGACAAGAACATCAAAATTTCTGTAATTCCTAAGGATGTACCATTGGCTCAATGAATGCCTCCCCTCAAAGGCTGTAAAGGGAGAATTTAAGCAATATTTTCACCTGCTGGAAGTTTAAATGTTTGTAAATAGTTAAAAATGCAAATATGCAACAAAATTGAGTTATGGCTGTTCTACAGTTAGTTACACATTATTATTTAGAGCATGTTAATTTTAATCCACATGCTTTCTAATGCCAAAAGGATTTGAAAGTGTTCACAATAAAATATGTGCCTTTACAGCAAGGTCCTACTGTATAACACAGGGACTATATTCAATATCTTGTAATAAGCTATAATCGAAAAGAATCTGAAAAAGATATAGATATAGATAGATATACATATAGGTATAACCGAATCACTTTGCTGTACACCTGAAATATTGTAAATCAATTATACTTCAATAAAAAAAAGAAAAAGAAAAAAACAAAATCCACTCATATCATAAATGGAAAAAAATGAATAAAACATATGCCATTAAAATTATCAGGATAAAACATCATAATCCAAGAAAGGAGATATTAACATAATTGTACCAGGAAAAAAAAAGGCTAAAAACACCTAGAATAAATTTTGCCAGGCAAGGCAAAAAAAAAAGCATAATATATTGTATAATGATCAGCCAATGAAAGGAAGTACAATCATTCAAAAGACACAAACATTTTCCAAGCACTAATCTCTGAGATTGATTGCGCAAAGTCTACAGGAGGAAAAATTAAGTATATTACAATCTATAAAAGTTTTACAAAAATACCAAAAATCTATCCTATGACCAGCTTTTAATTAATATCAATGATAGCCAAGGAATAGATGTTAAGCCTTCCTCTTGTGAAAAAACGTTTTTGAAGCACTAACGTATATTTTTAAGTAAATGATATCAATTGGTGTGTAGGTCATACATAGAAAAGATCAGAATAAAATGGTTTTCAAATTGTTCTGGGTGGAATTCTAGAAATTTCATGCTGGGGCCTTCAGGCTGAGCTGGTTGTGCTCCGCAGAACCCCTCCCCCCACTCTCCCCACCCTCCCCCATTTCCACAAAAGCAGCTCCACCTTTATACGTGTAAGGCTTTTGCAGATGATCGCACCGGAGGCACAGTTTCCAAGCTAAACAGGGACCGTCAGGGTGGGTACTCTAGGCCAATCAGGTTCTAGCTCAGGTAGCCTTTATGCAGCGTGTTTCTTCAACATCACTTGCCGATTCTTACAACAACCCTAGGAGGGGTCATTATTATATCTCTTTTACTGACACCAGGAAACTAAGACTTTGAAAAAAGGCATTTTATGAGTGAAGAAGAGGTGAGGTTCCTGGAAGCCCAGGCCAATTGGGATTTTGAAGTCATCAGGGAGAATGACAGGCGTGGTTCTGGAGAGTGGCGGTCTTTAAGAAATGAGGAGAGTGGCATTCACAGCAAGGAGTGGCCAGTAGAATCTGGGGGAAATTCAGCACTGGAGATTTCTAGGAAAGAGAGAGGGCCAGTGAGGACATCTGTTCTCCCTCCCAGATCAGGGGCATGAGAAGGATGGAAGAAAACACTTCCTGGGGGGCCAACCAGGTGTGAGGACAAGATTAAGGAAATGTTCAGGAAGTGGGTTGGGGCCATGGATTTGTATTGATGACTAACCACGAGGTCCAAAGCCATGGTAGAAGGGCAGGTGGAAGATGAAGTCAGAAGCGGGAGGGGCAGAGCCATGGGAGCTTCTGCCTGTGGTTGATGTAAACAGAAATACGGGCCATGGTGAGATTTTCTTGATGGACCCATCAAAGGGGTGGGTTTTTAGAAAGGTAACTTTTTTAAAGGAGAACCCAGATAATTAGGGCTTCCACTTGACCCCTGCTAATAGGGACATGGACTCTAGAGAGGCATGGGCTTGCAGTGAGTGCCTGGTTTCCCCCTTAAATTCTGCAAATGGTGATCCAAACTCGCAGAAGGGCCATCTCACCCTACGGTTCTGCATCCACTCCAGTGTGTGGGCCTTTCCCCACACCAGCAAGCAATTCTCTGACACCAGCAGGATGACTCAGTCCTGAGGCTCTCCACCCGGGGACACCATCAGGTCCCACAGGTTCAGAGCTAAAAGACTGCCCTCCCCCTGCTTCAGATGCCAAGCTCAAGTGCAGGTTGTCACCTGTGCTCCCCACCAACCCAGCTATAGATTGGAGGTTCTGAGGACCCCTCTCTTTGGGTGTGATTAATTTGCTAGAGCAGCTCACAGAACTCAGAGAAATATTTTACTTACTAGATTACTGGAACAGCCAGATGGAAGAGATGCACAGAGCAGGGTGTGGTAAAAGGGCACAAAACTTCTATGCCCTCTCCAAATCTCCATGTGTTCACCAGCCCAGCTCTCCAAACCCTGTCCTTTTGAATTTTTATGGAGGCACGTCACATAGGCACAATTGATTAGGTCATTGGCTATTGACCATGATTCAACCTCCACCCAGAGATTGGGGTGGGCGGTGACTGAAACGTCCAACCTTCCAGTCACATGGCTGGTTTTCCTGGCAACCAGCCCCCATCTTTAGATACTTTTGAAAAGTCACTTCATTGACACAAGCTCAGCTGTAATTGAAAGGGATTTGTTATAAATATCAAGACACCTTTATTTCTCTTATCACTTAAGAAATTCCAAGGGTTTTAGGACCTAGGTACCAGAAATGAGGACAAAGACCAAATACATATTTCATATTATAGACCACAGTATCACACACCCCAAGGATGGGGGTGGTTCCCTTTTGACCCTTTCTAGTAGAGAAATGGAGGCCAGATGGAGGTGTCCTTACTCAGAGCATCATGAGTGGTTCCTCTTAACATCTGCCAGGGCAAGCAGTTTTTGAGCTTATAAGTTATAGATCTAGCTGGCAAAATAGTCCTATTTCAAAAACTCTCTGGAAGCAGATTCCTACTGGTCCAGTTTGAGTTTGGATCTAATGATCTGTGACCAAGGCCTGTGTGATCCTGTTGCATAAAATGGCTTCCAAGAGTCCAGGGATGTGACAGAGAGAGGCAAATGAGGGCATCCTTGTGTGCTGCTGTGCAGACCACAACAGACGTCCTCTGGGAGTCTGATCAAAAAGAGAGTTTAAGGGCTTCCCTGGTGGCGCAGTGGTTGAGAGTCCGCCTGCCGATGCAGGGGACACGGGTTCGCGCCCCGATCCAAGAAGATCCCACATGCCATGGAGCGGCTGGGCCCGTGAGCCATGGCCGCTGAGCCTGCGCGTCTGGAGCCTGTGCTCCGCAACGGGAGAGGCCACAACAGTGAGAGGCCCGCATACCGCAAAAAAAAAAAAAAAAAAAAAAAAAAAAAAAAGAGAGAGTTTAAAAAGACTTTTAGATTTCAGGGCTGAGATCTGTCAACAATAAGTGACAGAAATAGGTAATGTTAAATGACCATGTTTACCTACACATGTGCCCAGCTTTCTGCCTGCTGCTACTTGATTGGGAGATTTTTTTCTGACCAAATGCTCAGACTCTCTCCCTTCCATATCATCCAGAAAGGGATATTTTATTGCTAAAGAGAAATTTTGCCTTTTGCAATGCAGAATTAAGAGACGAGAGACTGGTGAGTGACCTAAATCTGCTGGAGAACTAGCAGTTTTTTGGGAAAAAAAAATCTTTGGGAGTAGCCAGATGGGGTGGAGGTAAAGTAAATGGGAGAGGAAAACAGGATTTTAAGAAACATTTACGAGGACCACATACTGTTTCATTATGTTTAATGACCAAAAGAAAATAATTTCAACCTTTTGAAAATACTTTTGGCCAGTGGAATGTGTTCCTTTCTCATAACACCAGGCTCAGGCCAGACCAAAAGAATGGAGGCTCAGTGTTAGGCTCCTTTAAAAAGGGATCTTGTGCTGTGACCACTGGAAGTCAAGGCAGAGACATCTTATTTCAGATGGAGATAAAGATGCAGAGTTCGAATGAGAGGTCGTGCTGGAGTAATAAATTTGGAATTTCTATAAATAGACTTAAAAGTAAACCTTGAGACTGAATTTGTTATGCACATACAGAGGGAAAAACAGACTGTGAGAGACCAAGCCTCATAAAAAACTCACAACTGAGAAGCACAGAATGAAGGAAAAAACATAAAAAGTAGAAATATCAAGAACTAGGAGACTTACGATGAGAGGTGTCAGAGGAAAATGTCCAGGAGCAAGGAAGACGCCATATAACATGAGTTTCAAAGAACTCAAGAAGTTACCTAGTTCAGCCTCTTGCATGGAAAACATCCACTGAAGTGTCTTTGGTGAGTGTCCTTCTGGCTTCTGGGTGAACATTTCCTGTCACGGGAACTCCTCTCAAAGACAGTCCCCACGATAGACTGACTCAATGGCGATGATATTGTCCCCAACAAGGGGGAAATTAATTCTCAAGGGGGAGCCTGTGGTATTAAAATGTCATTGTTGGGGGTGAGAGATGGTGGCCAATGATTAGGAAATAAAATGTCTCAGAAATCTCCTTGATGCAAAATGGTTAAGAAACACAATGTATACCAATCTGCAAGTTAAATCCTAGTGGCTTAAAGGAACAACATGTATGTGGTTATAAGTCCTTCATTGGAGAGTGAGGGATGTGATGGTAGTGGTTTCAGGAGTGTCCAAGTTACACTTGGACACAGGCTGACAAGGCTACGCAATTTTGGGACTGGTGCCATTGTGGATCACTTGCTTGATGGGGAGGAGATGGACTGGAGAATCGTGGGCATTTTCTCTCTCTGCCTGGAAGTCACAGCATCTCTTCTGCTCACATTTCATTGGCCAGAACAAGGCACAGGCACTGTCTAAACTCAGAAGGACCAGGAAACACATCCAGGGAAGGAACTGACTATTTGGCCAGCATCACTATGTCTGCCACAGAGCTGTCTCTCCTTGTTTGGCATCTTTGAGCAACACATTGCCACTTTATCCCCTCTTCTACAAAAGAGAAAATTAATTATCTCTAAATTCCTCTCACCATTTGTGGCACGAGAAAATCAGCAACACATTTATCAAACTGTGTTTCCTCCTCAAGACTCTGTAATTTGTCAATGACTATTTAAAAGCATCCAATGGGACTGCAGTCCTTAGTGGGGCCGCATGTGGCAGTGACCCCAGACCTAAGTATGAATTCTTCGATGCAGTCTAATTTTTTTTTTTTTATCTTGCCACATTATTCTGTGCACAGATACTAAGCTCATAGTCAGCCAAAATCCTGGGCTATTTTTTAGTCTTCAGGAAAGCAAGAAAGTCTTTTCTTGTTTGTTTGCTTGTTTGTTTTATCAAGGATTAGAAACTGATGGATAAAATTAATCAATGTATTATGCAAACAATGCATTTCCAATAATAGATTTTTAAAATTTGTTTGTTTGCTCTTTTGTGTAAGAGAAGATGAAAATAAGGCTAGCAAAGCAATGGCTATTTAAAACAAGTTATAATTTATGGTTCTTAAAAATATTAGTTACATAAGCATTGACCTGTGGTTTGGTGTTTGTTTTGCTGGGTTTTGTTGTAAGTGAAATGCCTTCATGGAGCTATTGAGGCTGACCCAACACAAGTGGCTAATCGAGGAGGTGAAACCTCAGTGGCTGAGGTTCTCAGCAGCTTTTATTCTCAAGACAGTGTCTCAAGTTTCCTCTTGATTTTAGTGACAATTATGATTGTACTTCCTTTTTTTATACCCTTTCCCCACATTTCCCACAGAAATTAGAAGTCACACAGTGAAATGGATCACTGAGAAAGACAGCCAGCTGATAAAAAAAATTACCTTCTAATTTTTTAAATCAAAAAATTCTTACATCCTAGAGATTATTATATTAAGTAAAGTAAGTCAGACAGAGAAAGACAAATATCATATGCTATCACTTACATGTGGAATGTAAAAAATATATAAATAAACTTATTTACAAACAAAAATAGACTCACAGACATAGAAAACAGAGGGGTTATGGTTACCAGAGGGGATAGCGTTGGGGGGGTGGGGGAAGATAAATTAGGAGTTTGGGGTTAACATATACTCTACTATGTATAAAATAAGCAACAAAGACCTACTGTGTAGCACAGGGAACTATATTCAATGTCATATATATATATGTGTATATAAAAAACTGAATCACTTTGCTGTACAGTTGAAGCTAACACAACACTGTAAATTAACTATACTTCAATTTAAAAAATGGTTTAAAAATACTTAGGTGCAAGACACGGCAACTGTGAAAAATAAACTTCACAAATAAAAAATTTTCTCTTACAATAAAGTTTCTTACTTCCTTTTCAGCTTTCAAGGACCTTACATACAGAGAGCACACGAGAGAGAGAGAGATAGGGAGAGGGAGAGAGAGAGAAAGGAAGGAAGAGAGGGAGGAAGGAAGGAAGAAGAAAGGAAGGGAGGGAGGGAGAAAGGAAGGAAGGAAGGAAAGAAGGAAGAAAGGAAGAAAGGAAGAATAACCAAGATAAGCATCAAAAGATTTACAGAAGAAACTAATAGACTTTACATGGACTAGAATCACAGAAAAGAATCCATAGAAGGAGAGTGCCTTAAAGTTTATCTGAAAGAAAGAATATTACTTGGAAAACTGTGCGATTGGGACAAGGCATTCCATATTTTTCCATGTGTGGGGTCTAGTATGAACAAAGGTGAAGTGGTAATGAGAGGAAGTTGCATAACTAAGAGGACAAGGAGTAGGGAAACTTTACCCAAAACCAGAGTTTGTGCTGAAAGTCCTGACAGATAGATTTTGAAAGATGTGTGCGTCACGTTAGGCTGATGAGAGTTTAGACTTGGCATTGAAGAGCCACTGAAGGCTTTTGTGAGAGCAGTGATGCGATCAAAGCCAACTCTTATGACAGACATTGTGACAGCAGTATCTCAAATGGATTGGGTAGAGACAGGGTAGCAATAGAGCGAGGAATTAGAAACCAAATGCATTTATCCTGTGTGACATGGCTAGAGGCTGCACCGGGGACTAGAACAGTAGTGAGAACAAAAAGAAACACTGGATAGAAGAAAGGTGACAAAGGGAGGAATAAATGTCAGACCTCATCAACTGACTGCAAGTGGAAAAAGAACAGAAAAGAGGCTTCCAGTCAATATGGAAGAGTAAGATGCTGAGCAAAATACCCTCCCCCATTTTAACCACTAAAAACTACACCACAGCCACAAAACCAAATCCATAGCTGAGCTGAACCAAAAGTCAGAGTGGTAACAGGGAGGTGAACCTGAAGAATTAAGAAAGAATCAGGATGGATGGTAACACTTGCCCTGGGAAGGTCACTAGAAGCTGGGACTGAACTTGTGAGATGCAGCCTAGAATCAGGAAGGGCTGCTCTGGAGGTGAAACAGACAAGAAAAATCCTGCACCCACCAGCCCTGGAAGACATCTAGGCAGTTTGCCAACCTCCTAGAGCCATGGGTAGAAAATATTTAACTGTGAGAAATACAAAACACAGGCCTGTGATGCACACTTCTGTAGTCTGAGTTAAAGCAACCCATGTAGTAGAAACTGCTTTCTGAGAAATTGGCTTTAAAACTGAGGCCAGTGAAAATCCACAAGTCCCCCTCAGAGGCAAACACAAATCATTCTCTACATTTTCTCATACAGCTTATGGCAGAAATTACAACTCACACAGTGAAAAGGATCACTCTGAAAGATAGTCAGCGATGAAAAAAACAAACAATGAGAATTTGTACTCATGAAACACAAGGTAATAGATTTTTTAAAAGGAGGCAGAGTCAACGATGATTGGACAATCAAACTTGAGTGGCTAGAAAAATGGCTAAAATTCCTATAGAAGCATTACTCATCTTCCTTATGCCAGAGGAAGAGGCCTCAGGGCAACCCAGGCTGTGGAGAGCACGAAGGAAACCAAGAAAGTGGAGAGCCAGAGAAGCAAGATCCCAAATCCTGTGCTTAAGTTCATCTCCAGTCTCTGGTTGATCTCTCAACTACACATTCAGAAGACAAACAGAAAATAGCTTGCAACTCAGAATGGACTAATATCTGAGCTGTCAACCACTATAGACATGAAAATGTGCTGCTGGAGCCTAGCCATGTCAGTTTCCTGCCAAAACAGAAAATTTAACACTCTGTGAAACAATATAACAGAATTCAGAGTCTACACAATGTGATATTCACTGTAGCCATGATACAATCCAAATTTATTCAGCATAGAGAGTCAAGAAAGTGTCACCCCTTGCCAAGGAAAAAATAACAATCAAGAAATGCTTGTTAAAGCATTTAGCTTGTTAAAGATAAAGAAACATATTCTCATAAGTGAAAAATAGAAAAATTAAAAAGAATTAGAAACAGTGAAAAAAAAAGAATCTAAATGAAAATATTAAGACCAAAAAATAAAATCCTGAAATTTAAAAGGTAAATGAAGATCTTAATAGTATAATGGAAATACCAGTAGAAAGAGTTGGTGAACTTGAAGACAGGTCAATAATAATCAATTAGAAAAAGGAAAGACAGACAGAGAAAGAGGAAGAGGAAGGAGAAGGAAAGAAGAAGACGAAGGAGGAGGAGGAGGAGGAGGAGGAAGAGGAGAGAAAACAGAGAGAGAGGGGGAGGTTATACTAAGCAAAAACAGAGCTTTAGGGATCTTCAGGATATTTTCTAAAGGTCTATAACTATATATGGGTAGTTGGAGTCCCAGAAGCAGAGGAGCTAGAGAATGGGGCTGAACAGAACATTTGTAGAAAGAATGCCTGATAGCATTTTTTTAAATTGGTGAAAATCATAAACTTACATATTCCAGAAGCTCAGTAAACTCCAAATAGGATTAGTTAGAAGAAAACCATATTAGAGCACATCATGGTCAAACTGCTCAAAACCAAAGATAACAAGAAAATATTGAAAATGGCTAGAGAATGACATTACATACAGGAAAAGAGTGATTCCAATGGCCACACGCTTCTCATCATGAATGTGTACAAATGTCAAAACTCAACGCAATGTGCACCCAACGAATGTATTTACTGTACATAAAAAATACAGTAAGAAACTGCTAAGAAACGATAAGAAAGAATAGAGTACCTTTAATTTGAGAACATGAATTATATGATCCAATTTTTCTAACATTTTAAAATTTATCTTTCTATTCTTTTATGCAGAGGTTTCCTGAGTGAAATGCCTCAAATGTGTGTGGTGGTGATCTTAAGGAAATGGAAGGCTGGAAATTAGGTGTGTTTTTTTTTTTACTTTTCTATATTGCTTACATCTCTTTTTATAATAGCCATATATCTTTTTTACTAAATCAATAAATTTTTGAAAATTAATTGTTCACTGTTAATGAAGAAACAAAAACATGATGGTAGAACACTTTCTTATAAGATTGACAGCAAATAGAAGAAAAAATTATAATCATGAGGCATATTCAGAGAGGGGAAGAGCTTTCACAAAAGGGAAGTATCTATAAATAGGTGAAACAGAGTTGTGGAGGAGCCCTGTGCTTTTTCCTTACAGCCCTTTCCTTTTCCCCTAAACTCTGTGTTCCCAGATAGCAGCTACTCAAAATGTGAAATAAATTCATGCCGACAGGCAAATAAGTACAAAGATTTTCCATCAGCCTGTGTCAAATTTCCTCTTAGCTGAAGCCAAGGAGATCCAACGCCTTCTTCTAAAGAAGAGGTAGTGATGTTGCAAAATAGGTAATCTGAGAATACAAAATATGGCATGAAATAGGTGCTCAATAGATATAATTTGAGTAAACAAGTGAGTATATGAATGAAGACAGGATAGCTTTCCAGCATCGCTTAATTTATGCTCTACCAATAGCTGCACATGGCACACATCTGGTCCACCTTTCAAGCCCTTTAAATTCGTGATGATTATTGACAAGATCAGTTTCTCTAACGACAGGTCCTTATAAAGTATCTCATTATACCATAGGTGAGATTTTATATTTCAGTGATATCATGACACTTGTGTGTATACTGAGGGACCTACAACACTATAACCATTAAGCTGGAAATTCTAAATCAGATTCTAGTTTCTCAGCTGTTTCTAAGACTGAATTATAACATCCAACAGTAGAAACTAGGCTCCCATGAAACACATCATGCACTAGGATAGTTAGCCTTTTGAAGTATCTAAACATCCCCTCATCAGGTTTTATTGTTTTATTCATAAAACAGAAATATAAATCTGTGATAGGAAATTTAAAAACTGACATCTAAGAACTGATGAAAAGTTCAAAGAAATTTTTGAATATTATGTTTATAGTCATGAATATCTAGATATTTAAGTAAACGAGGTGTTTCAACTGCATTTTTTTCCATTTTATCTAGGAACTGGTTATTCTTAAAAGTCCCTGTAGGCATGTATTTGTGAGTTTTCCCAAAATAATCTATTTCTGTGACAATTATTTTTGGCCAAAACTTGAAACAGTTGGTGCTGTTGCCATTAGCAACAAAAAGAATACATAACTCAAGCCGTATCCATTCGACAAATCTGACAAAATGATGGGTCACACGTATGACCCAGGAATCCTCATTTAAGATTCAAAGCTGTGAAGACCAAACCAATTTGAGGCCATAGCCTGGCTACTCTGGGAAACTAATAGTAAATTGTATGAGATATGGTTCTGAATTGTCTTAGTATGAAGAGATTTTTAGTTATATAACTAGAAAGTTAAAAATAAAAACAAAAACTTAGGCCTGGGTCCCATTCCTAGGTTTTCTGGTATGCGGTGTGCCTGGTCATGGGGATTTTTAAGGACTGTTAGGTGGTTCTAATATACAGCCAAGTATGGGACTCCTGACCTGAGTGCCCTGAAATCTTCCTGCCCCACAGCTGACTTTTCTGGCGTGAACACAAAGGAAATCTGCTTTTTCTAATAGTTGTATGTAATTTTACCTTTATCCTGAGGTACTTGTTCATCTAGCAAGAAGGAAAGGGTGACTCATGTTTGGGGATAAAGTGCAAGATTCTATAAGGGCTGGAAAGTAAGAAAGTCAATGAAAAGTTTAAGAAATTATGTTTTTCCTTACAAAGAGCACAAAGCGTCAGCTTGACATGTACACCACTCATATGTGAGCTAAAAAATTTAAACTCTACTATTTTAAATTGCAATACCAAAAAGTATGTTTCTGAAATCAAAATATGCATATGTGTATATGTGATAAATATGTATAAATGATAAATACGTATCATCTAACAGTCCTGTCCTCAAGAAATAACTCTTAGAATTATCCTCAGCTTTTTGAGAGGTAAATTTTCATTTTCCAATTTATATATGGATATATTTGTATTTAATATAACTGTACTGCACACACATGAAATAAGTTTTGAAATGACCTAGAACTGTTATATTGCATTTAATTATCAAATTTTTCAAACATTCATTTATGTCCAAAGAATAACTTTTAAAATGTAACTATCACCTAGATTTTATTTTTTATTTGTCTGCGCCAGGTCTTTTTGCGGCACGTAGGATCTTCTTTGCCGCGTGCGGGATCTTTGTTGCAGCATGCGGGATCTTTTAGTTGCGGCATACGAACTCTTAGTTGCAGCATGCATGTGGGCTCTAGTTCCCTGACCAGGGATTGAACCCCGGCCCCCTGCATTGGGAGCACAGGGTCTTAACCACTGGACCACCAGGGAAGTCCCCATCACCTAGATTTAACATACATTTTTACTTAATAAACTTTAGCTTTAGAGCAGTTTTAGGTTCACAGCAAATTGAGCAGAAAGTATAGAGTTGCCATAAACCCTTAAAAGAAATCTATCAACAAGCCCCACCAGAGTGGCATGTTTGTTACAACCAATGAAACTACACTGATGCATCACTGTCACCCAGTGTCCATATTTCACATTAGAGTTCACTCTTAGCATTGTACATTCTTAAAATATTATTTTGTCATGCCATGCATGCACACACGCGCGCGCACACACACACACACACACACACACACACACAGCAAACACGGCAACCTATTTCCCTCACAATCTTTGTAGAGGTAAACAGCATTTTAAGGTTGATGGGTGTCCTTTCACCCCATGTTTTCAAAACTTTACTGCATCTGTATATGTGTAGTAATACATATTATGATTTCTTAAACTTATAGTTGCCTTTCTCAACTGAATGTATTTAAATTTGGCATAAAGAAAATCATGTGACACATAATTTTGTAACTTGCTTTTTTTCACCTGACATGTTTTCATGATAAATCCATGCTGATAAATGTAAATCTAGTTTATTGATTTACACTGCCATATAGTATTCAATTCTCTGACTATATCAAGATTTATTGATTTTTCTGCTGATGGATATTTACATTTTTGTGCTTTTTGCATTTATAAACAATACTACAAATAATAGCAATTTCTTGTGCATACATCGGCTCACGTGTCAGAATTTCACTAGGTTATGTATACCTAAAATGGAATTTTAAGGTTTTAAGGTATTCACATCTTCAGTTTTTCTGGGTATAGATAGGCAAATTGTTCTCCAATGTGATTATACCAATTTATGCTCTCATCAACAGTTGGCATTTCTAAACTGTTGGCATTATTAAACTTTTAATTTTGGTCTTTGTGATAGTTTGAAAAGTGAACCTTGTTTTGAATTGTGTATCTCTACAAGTTAAGCTGGACTTCTTTACACATGATTACTAGCCATTCAGGTGTCTTCTTCCAAGAACTGCTCTGTTAACCTTTGCTAGTTTTTCAGTTGGGTTTCATATATATACACACATACATATACATATGCGTAGTTTTATTGAAGTACAGATAATTTACAATGTTGTGTTAGTTTCAAGTGTACAGTAAAGTGACTCAGTTATGAATATATATACACATTTCCATTATAGGTTATTACAAAATATAGAATATACTTCCCTGTGCTCTACAGCAGGACCTGGTTGTTTATCTATTTTATATATAGTAATGTGTATCTGTTAATCCAAAACTCCTAATTTATCACTCCCACCCCAGCACCCACCCCCTGCTATACGCTTTGCTACCCGTAAAGAAGATGTGGTGTGTATACACAATGGAATATTACTCCATAGAAAAGAATGAAATAATGTCATTAGCAGCAACACGGATGGACCTAGAGATTATCGTACTAAGAGAAGTAAGTCAGACAAAGAAAGACAAATACTATATGATATCACTTATATTTGGAATCTAAAACACAATACAAATGAACTTATTTACAAAACAGAAAGACTCACAGACGTTCAGCTGAGCTTTAAATCTTTTTCACGTTGATAGTGGGAGTGCAGGACTTTACGTATTTTGGCTACTAATCTTTTGTCTGCTGCAAGTGTTTCAAATGTCTTTCCTGGTTGATAGCTTGTTTTTTACTTGGTTTATGGTGTCTTATGCCACAAAAATTTCCATTTTAATATGTCACATCTATCAATCTTTTCCACTACAGTTTCTCCTCTTTGTGGTTGCATCTAGATTTATTTCCATGAGGTAGAAAGGTATTTATTTGGTAAAAATGACTGTAAACATTTTGAAGTTCTTAACAAAATGGTTAAATTATTTTCCAAAATCGTTGAAGAGTTAATACGCCTATCATCAATGCAAGTGAATAACTGACTTACTATGTTCTTGTGAGAGTTAAATTTATGTGTCAACTTGGCTAGGCCAGGGCACCCAGAAAGTTGGCCAAACACATGTGGATGTTACGGGGAAGGTATTTTTTACATGCGATTAACATTTAATTCAGGCTCTCAGTAAGTAGATTACTTTCCATAATGTGGGTGAACCTCATCAAGTTACAGGTCATAAGAAGAAGACGGGCCCCTCCCAAGGAAGAGGAGATTCTCCCAGCAGACGGTCTTCAGTCTCCAGCTGCAACGTCAGCTCTTCCCTAGGTCCCCAGCCTGCCCGCCCACCCTGCAGACTTTGGACTTGACAGCCTCCACCATCACATTGAACCAGTTCCTTAAAATACATCTTTCTCCATACACACGTCTTATTGGCCTGTGTCTCCCGAGAACTCTGGCTAATGCACTTCTTTACACAAGTTTTATTTTTCATGTAAATAAGAGAGATATATGTCCCAGTGTCATTCACAGTTAATATGAGTTGTCGGGCTTTCTGATTCCAGGCTTCTATTAGGATAATTTTTTTTTTTTTTATTTCGAATGTAGTAGTCTGTCCTTCTGCTCCTTTTATCACCGTATTTGTCTTTGCCTTGACTTGGCTGGCATTTCATTTGGATGGACATCTTGTGATACTATGTCCCTATTTATAGTTTTTATACTTGGAAAGTTTATTTCCACCTATCAAATCTCCTTATATTACTCTGAGTTATCTTTTCTTTTTTTCTTTTTTCTTTTTTGCTTTTTAAAATATTGCTCTGAATCATCAAATCATTTGGCATATGCAGTCAATTTGCTGGAGTACATTTATGTTTTCTTATTTTCCAGCAATCGAATGGTGGTGTTTCAATAAAATAGTATGAAGCAAAAAACAATTTCTAATTACTTAATTTAAACCGGTTGAATATTGTTTAAGGAGAAATGTGTACATCAATAAAGACAGTAATACATTTACTTTCAGATTTAGGAAATGTTTCCCAAAAAGTATTTTAAAAAGTGACTTCTGTAACGTTCAGTATATGGCTATAACTACAAGAAGATGTACAACAGAATCATTTCCTGATCTATGTAAACTACTCTACTTGAATTTGATGCTTTCTTTAAAATATAGTTTGAAAAGCATAAGGAACTTTCAGTAAACAATCTCAGGGACTGAAAATGGGAAACTTGCCATTGTTTCAGCTTCCACAGTAACCACACCAGCCTTATTCACATTCTACACCAATAGCCAAATGCCATTCAGGAGACAAAATAATTGCTGATAGCAACAGAAATATTTTTAAATTCCCCTCTTCTTTTTACTCACATCTGTTCGGTGTTTGGATGAATTTTCATCTTGTTTTAGAACATGTGCTTAACTGTGTATTAAGTAGCTGGGATCTGTGTGTGTGAATGAGCTGAGAACAGCTGACACGGAGTGAATCACAGGACTGAAACATAATACGGCCCCAGTGACCCACGATGGTCTTTGCCTTGAGGGATCAAGTGTAAGAGAATTCTTTATTAGTTTTCCAAACATAAACAGTCCACATATTTGTGTGCCTTATCATTTTGGAATCGTAATGTCATTCTTAGAAATACATGCTGGCATTAAAAATAGGTACTTAATTCCTAAGCACAGGGCTTGATTGTATAAGAGTGAAAACTGCCTTTTGATTTTACTGTTTACAAGAACCAAATTTCCTAGGTGGGAAGAATAACAGTTGAGAAATAAGCTGCTTTTTACTGTTGTCTTCATGAAGCAGTAACTATAACTGATGCCCAGAAAATCTTAAAGTCCTCATAAAACACAAACATTTAAGAGAAAAGAGCTCCTCCATAATTGTAGCCCTAAGCAAATTTCTTTCTCTGAAGGAAAGAAACTTCTCTCTCTGAAAATCAGTTTCTCCTTTAAGGACCCTGGTTGGACTCAGTCTCCCCTAGTCTACTCCCCCATGGACAATGTCCTTTGCAGCTCTAAGCAGGGACCCCTCCTGAATCACAAGTTCACACCACCAGCCTGGTGTGTGCCAGCATCTGCTGTCTTTCTCCGAGAGAAAAGCTCTTAGGAACTTGAGTGAGGGCATTAGACTCTTAAAGCTACAGAGTGCTGAATACTTTTTAAAGAAATTCTGTATAGAGCGTGTCATTTCACAAGGATAGATTCAGTTATTATTTTGTCTTTTCTTTCTTTCTTTTTTTTTTTTTTTCAGATAAAAAATTGAAGCCAAGGGTGGTTTCTCAACCACGGGTCTCACAGCTCTGGGTTGTCCTTGGTTCCACTTTCCTTCACACTCCAAACCCAACCCATAAGCAAGTCTTGCCAGCCTGCCTTCAGAATGTACCCCAGATCCATCCACTTCCGCCATTACCACCCTAGTTCAAGTGGCGACTCTCTCCAGCACAACTGCATCAGCCTCTAATTGGGTGCATCCCCACCTTGTGACCACCCAGTGTCCACACGGCAGCCAGAGATCTTTCTAAAGAGTGAATCAGATCCCCGGTCTCCTCCGTTTACAAATCTTCCAGGACTTCCCATGACCTTCAAGGTTTTTGGTGGCTCGGCCCTGCCTGTCTCTCTTACTTCATCTTCCTCAAGCTTCTCCCTAATTCACGGCACTCTAGCCAAATTGGCTTTCCTTCTGTGCTTCAAAGGTGCTCAGCTTTTTCCTGGCTCAGGGTCTTTGCTCCTACTGCGGCTCGTTTGGGGGTTTCTCTCCCTGCTCCAGACCTCTCCATGGTGGCGTCTTCATGAACAGTGATGTCTCAGCTCAAGTAGGACAAAAGCAAAGCAGTTCCTCCACCATCCCTCTATCAGACCGTCCTATTTATCTCTTCCAACACTATACTTAAAATTATTCAATTTATTCATGTATGTGTTTATTTGATCACTCCCTCTATGTGTTACCAATTGCTGCATGATAAATTACCCCAAACTTAGCACCTTTAAAACAGTGACAAACATTTAATATCTCACACCGTTTTTATGAGTTAGGAATTTGGGGATGCCTTCACTGGGTGGCTCCAAGTCTCACGTGAGGTTGCAGTTGGATGTCAGCCAGGCTGCTGTCCTCTGAAGGCCTGACTCAGGCTAGAAACCCTGATTTCAAGGCAGCTGACACACATGACTGGCAGGTTTTTGCTGGCTACCAGGCGGAGGTTCCAGTTCCTGTATGGATTTCTCCCTAGGGCTGCTGGGGCATCCATACAGTATGGCAGCTGGGCTGTCTGAGGGCAAATGATCCAAGAGAGAGCGAGACAGAAACCACAGTGTGCCTTAGGACCTAGACTGAGAGGTAACGCACAGTGGTCCGGCAATATCGTATGATTACACAGGTCACCCTTATCCCGTGTGAGCTCTGGACAAGGGCATGAATACCAGGAAGCAAAAGTCACTGGGGGTTCATCTGGAGAATGGCTGCCACAACCTGGATGTCACGGACTCTGTCCTGTTCAACAGCATCCCTGTGACTAGGAAAGCACCTGATACCCAACGAATGTCTGATTAGCAGTAGACAAACTAGGGAGGGCAGACTTGTGTCTCAGTTTCTGAGTTTGGGCCCATGCACGTGTGTGTGTAAAAAAAAAATCCTAACTGGAAGATAAGGTACTGGGTTCCTTCCAACTCTGTCCCTACTTGGTCATGTGACCTTGGATAAATCACCTAATCTCCATCATCTTTAATAGCTTTATCTATGAAATAGAAATAATATCTATGCTGACACATTCACGTATTTGTTGTAAACAGTAGGTAATAGAAACGATTCAGCTGGAGTTCAGGAAACCGGCTCTAGATTCAACTCTTGCGGTTTTTTAATTATGTTACATTGGTCCCAACCTCCATTCCCTCTGTGATAGAACATCATCTATAATGGTCTCCCAACCCTCAGATTCTACAGTTTTTAATGGCTAAAGCCACAATGACATGTTAATTTGGAGGCACTTTAAGAACAAGTATTGTGTGGTTTAGCTAAGGAACACTATTATTATTGCCAAAAAAGCCAAAGTATAAGCATGCTGTCTCTGAAGAGGTTCTTCTGATGGAGGAGGTAGGGCCGGCTGTTATGGGAATGGCACACACGGTTAGAAAGGGCCTGGGGACTGTTGGAGGTGGGATTGGCCATTACTCACAAGCCTGCAATTCAATTCTGCAGCTGCTATCACTACTCAGGCCCTGGTTCAGCTGCTAAAACCTTGCCTTTGGCCTCTGTGGTTCCTGACTTGAGGGCCTGGAGGGTTCAAGAAAGTGTGAGGAAAGCTTCTGCACCAGGGCCCAAGAGGGCACCCTTGTACCTTTCTCGAAATGAAGGGGAAACAGGCATAACTACAGGTCAGCCTTGATACACAATATTGTGTGTCCTATAAGTGCACACTTTTATTCAGAAATTCCCTGCATATACTCGCAGATGTCCGCCAAGAACAAACTTGCCCCTTAAAATTGTAAGGCATTTTCTAGCAGCCACCAAATCATGAGATGCTAAGACTCCTAGGCCACAGGATTTCACGAAAGTCCTCACTGCTTTTGTTTTTAAATTGTTGACCAGAAGTCAGTGGGAAGCGAGGCAGTAACACCGACCATATTTGCACTGCAGTCATGTTCGTTTCCTCAATACCATTTTGAAAACTAAGACTTGTAGGTTTTATTAAAGAAAACAGTTTGTCGATTTGGCATGGAGATACGTTTAACTTTTTGATCTCTCACTGATTGCTTTTCTTACCAAAAACAGCTTCAATTTGATGTATTCATAACCCGTTCAATCCTCATAGTAGACAATACAATTACCAGCCTGTGTGTTTGTGTATGCGTGTGCTTGTATGTATGCGTGTGTATATACACATTGGTTTTGGTTTATATTGTGACAGAAAGAGAAATGCCTGAAGGAATTTTAATGTTTGTATCTTATAAGAATACCACATTTCCCATGCTTCTAAGAACTCAGAAACGTCTTTCATTTGTGTTTAGAATAAAATCTGGGATGTAAAATTCTGAAGGATGTTGTAACTGATATAGCTGAACAAACATCTGTAGAGCAAGACCAAGTGTCATTGATTTGGTTGTGGAACTGAACCATTTAAAGTCAAGTATGAAGGTCTTAGTGGCTTATTTGCCAGCATTCTTACCAGTTGGTCAGTCTGTAATAAGCTTAACACATCCAAGCACATTAGCACAGCTCTGAGCCTAGGACCCGAAGGAAAACATTGGGATTCAAAGCCATACGAAACAATGCTACCAATTGCACCGCATTACACGGCCTAAGTGTTTGATGCTTAATCCCTCAAAGCCACGTTGAACCACACACTGCAGCCATCAAGAGTGTAGGATGAAAAAATCCGAGGGATTAAGGAGTCATTGTCATGAGAGGGAAGCACATTTTCCCAGCTGTTCTGGTGTCAGTAAAGCGGGATTTTCCCTAAACCCTCCTGCCCGCCTCCCTTTCCCTTTACTCCCTTTCCCCCCGGGGGGAAGGACAGTAATTTATCAGGTTGGGAATTTAAAATAAATTTGGCATGCAGAGCTCAGTCCCACAGACTATGGGAGAGAGGTCCCTTGATCCTTCCATCCTACCTGGCGGGCCTCACAGCTGAGAGACCCACCTGGCTCCAGCATTTCAAAGAGGGTGGGTAAGTCTCTCTGAGGGGCAGTTAATGGGACCATTTATCTCTCATAAAGTACAACCTCTAACTTTGCCAATATTTTGGGTTTCCACCTGTCAATCTCTACCTTCCTTCCCAAGATCCCAACAGTTTCTAACAAACCACTGAATAACCTAATTAACAGAAATGTCCTGGCAAGTTTCCACACACTTTCACATCCCCTGCACCAAGCCCATACTTGCCACTGTGTACCAGGTTTGAAATGTACGTGCTACAAAAGTACTTAAGGTTAAGACCAAAAAATGGCCCTGGCACATTAAGTGGAAGGAGTAATGGAAAAGTTTTTATATGTTAAACACTGCAATAAGTTCTACGGAGGTCAATTTTTGTGCATATACATGAGTATTTCTATTGGCTTTTTTAGTTTGTATTTTTATTTATTTTTTAACCTTACATCTAAATTCTTACCTATTGGCTTTTGTAAAATATTTTTTATGTTTTAATTAGCTCTCTCCCTATCAACCACGGTAACTTTGGTATAAAATATTTAGCTGTTTTCTATAATCACTTGATCTTAGGCTGTTAAATGGAACCTTAGAAAAGAGGAGATGATTGTATTTAGCCCAAGAACCGATTCAGGGGGAAAAAGTATCTATAGACAGCCAAATACTTGTTTTATGATCAGCGAAGGCATTATCAGAGCTATGCATTATTTGTTTTATCCAGTCTCCATGGAGGGAGGGAGCCTGACAGTGTTCCTTCGGCACCTGTGTGCTTCTTTCACTTCTTCGCCCCTCGCTTTGAAATCATGGTCAAAAGTTCCACTTCCCGGGCTTCCCTGGTGGCGCAGTGGCTGAGAGTCCGCCTGCCGAGGCAGGGGACGCGGGTTCGTGCCCCGGTCCGGGAAGATCCCACATGCCGCGGAGCGGCTGGGCCTGTGAGCCATGGCCGCTGGGCCGGCGCGTCCGGAGCCTGTGCCCCACAGCGGGAGAGGCCACAGCAGTGAGAGGCCCACGCACTGAAAAAAAAAAAAAAAAGTTCAACTTCCCCAGTGACAGCCAGTGTCGGGGACACCCCCTCCCCCTCCCCATGCACTGGGCAGAAGTCAGCCCAGGTTACTCACATCTCTGAGAGCTTCCTTATTTCAAGCACACACGCAAGTCCACGAGAATGCCGCAGTGTGACCTGAATCCTTCTGTCTTCTATCCCTGTGATTAGACTGCTACCTTCACCTTGAAGCAGAGAATCCCATTCGCCTCATTGAGGGTGGATGCTCCTGGTATGACCTTGAAACTACAGAAATCCCTTATTTTCTACTACAGAAAAATGTTATGTCACTAGCCACTTAAGTGTTTCTATGACGGTCTAAATTTATTAATAAGTTTACATTTTTAGCCTATACTCTGTCCACAGGTTAGTTAGAAGTGTGCAATCTTTTTTAGCACCTATACATCTTGAATCCCTCTGTGTCTGTGTGTGTGTGTGTGTGTGTGTGTGTGTGTGTGTGTGGAATAGGTGTGAGCTGGGGATGCTCTAATTCATGCTTAGCTTAAATTCCTACATCACAGACTGTTCAGCTTCTCCCATAACCCACCTGCGTGTCAGCTCCCCCCTTCACCCACCTGGGCGTCTAAACGTACTTTCTCAGGCTTTACTTGAGAATCACGAGACATCATTTCCTTTCAAAGCACTCCTGGTTTTGAGATCCTCAGATAACAACAGCTCTCTTGTCCTACGTTTTCAGGATATAACAAGGAAGGGCGATCTACTACTTTGTTAAATAGGCTTCCTCTGAAACTACTTAAGGATTCTGAAATTACAGCAGAGGAAAGCCTTATCATGACTTGCTTCACAGGGGAATGAGCCGGATGTGGCAGGTCCCAGCATGAACGGAATGGAGGGGAAATGGACAAACGGGAGACGCTCTCTGGATTCAGCAGGGAAAGTCGAAAGGAGGTGATGGAGACCCTTTGTCAGCATTAAACGACTTTTAATTTTCTTGGACTCTAAGGAAAAACACGAAAGCAGTTCTCCATTCGGTTCACCGTGCCAAGATGTCCATTTCCTTCATGATTATTATTTGTTATGAAGGGAGTATTAAAACAACATTATAGGAATTCCTGAACATGAAGAACCCTGTTTCCCATTATCCTCACATACTGGCTCTCCATCCGTTCTCTTCTACCCTCAGACCAGAACCAGTGCCCGCTTAAAGCTCTCTGCGTTTGCTTTCACAGATTTAGCCCAGCAGAGCTTAGATGCTTTACCCTCTATCGCATGCCCGGCATCTAGCGTAGAGCGTGGCACATAGTAGGTATTCACTACATGTTTTTGAATAAAAAATGGATGCATGCATAAATATGCCTCTTCATTATTCATCCTTGAAACCCGCACGTCTTCCTGTCTCCCCAGTTTACAGCTGCAAACGACAGCATTTAAACCATTAAACTGATTTTCGTTCTCTCTAAGCCTCTACCTGCTCATGCAGGAGATCCTGGGCCCTAAAAAGTTCCCCCTAAATATTTAGATTCCCAAGATTCTCCCTGGGCCCCGCTGGTCCAAAGGGCAGTTCTCTGTCGATCATACCAGCCCCAAGGCTCTTAATGCCACCCGGATGGAGAACAGTAGTCTCTTCCGCCCTCTCCCGCCTCCCCTCTTTGCCCACGAGACCACTCACGCTCTGCAAAGCACAAAGATTAAGGGGCACACAGCCCACCTCCTCCCTACTCGTGTAGGCAGAGACCAGTCAACTGATGAGGCAAACAGTACGAGCCAATCGGTGCAAACAGATTCTAAAAGGCGAGTGGTGTCTTCTTCCCCTGCAGCTTTTACACCTTTGTGTTTAGGAAACCGGTTCACCCAGCCGGCTGGTCTTGAGAGGGACATGACATGTGGGAGGTTTTGGTTGTCCTTTTTTTCCTATCGCTGTATTTAACCATAAACTGTGGGATTTTCTTTTCCGGTCCCTTCTTACCTCCGGAAGATCCTGTAGCTTCCTGGTCCCTTGCAGATATCAGAAGAGTATCATTCAATCCTTCTCATTTTAAGTTCTGCTCTCATATTTTCTCTTCCCCGAAGTTCAGCCTTGATCGTTAACCTGTGTGAGCCCTGGTTCCTAAGAGGCGTGGTCTGCTCTTTTCCTCCTCCCACCTCCTTCCTATGAGCCGTCATGCAGGAAGAAGAAACAGAAAAGTGGGAGGGGTCTGGCACGGCTGGCTGCCTGTTGATGGGAAAAGATAACCGTCCAATGGACTCCTTGGGGTCTCCACCAATACGATGGCCCCTGAGTAGAGGTTGTGTGGGATTTTTCAGGGGCTCTGTTCAGCTTCTCCTTGACTGAGGATCCCTTCAGGGAGGGGCAACCACATCCAAGGACCGCTGTCTCCAAACAAACACGTCTCCAAACATCCTCTCCTCTTCAGACCGCTGCCTGAAGACCTGCGCATCTTCTCTGACTATACGTACATCCTTGCAGAGCCCCGGGGTCCTTTGTGGGTCCTCTGATGGATCAGGAGCCTGTCTCCGTTTTCTTCCGGCGTATCCAAAACCAGGGTTGCCACACGCTGCGTGATTCTGCTGCTCTGGTGGGACTTTTGCCTGATGAAACCACAGATGAGAAGTAGCCTTAGTCTCCATGCTCACATCTGGCCCCCTGACTTTGGGGAACACACATCCACACCTCCTGAGATCCCCGTCACCTTCTGTCCCGGGGTCATGCCAGGATGGAGCTGCCAGCTGTGCAGCTCAATAAGCGTTTAGACGAGAAAGAGGTGCCTGGGGTCCCCTTCTTGCAGTTCAACCTCTGTCCCTCTGTCCTTCTTGAAAGGAGAACTCGCTGTCTGTGAAAATGCTGCATCCCCTCTCGTGTCTCTGGGAGACCATGACCCAGAGGGAGACACAGGCCTGTAGGTGGGATTTATGGGACTCGATCTGACCCCTTTCCACTGACCTCAGTGGAAAGACAGTGGAGGTCATGTGTCACCTCCAGGTCTCGGCTCACAGACTTACTAGACAATGGACTTGAAGACGTGGGGAGGGGGTAAGCTGGTACAAAGTGAGAGAGTGGCATGGACATATATACGCTACCAAATGTAAAATAGATAGCTAGTGGGAAGCAGCCGCATAGCACAGGGAGAACAGCTCGGTGCTTTGTGACCACCTAGAGGTGTGGGATAGGGAGGGCGGGAGGGAGACGCAAGAGGGAAGAGATATGGGGATATATGTATATGTATAACTGATTCACTTTGTTATACAGCAGAAACTCACACGCCACTGTAAAGCAATTATACTCCAATAAAGATGTAAAAAAAAAGATGCTGCTGGCTTCTTGCTTTCTCTTCCTCATTCTGTCAATTCAATGCAGAGGACTGTTATGCCCGGAGAGATGGTCAGAGCACAGCATGCAAGGAGCTTTGGATCCTAAACATCTGCACAGAGGAAAGCCACCCTCTGACCAATAGCACTCACATAGATTTCGTGTGTGATGCCGACCCCACATCCTGTCACAGTACCCCAAACTACCCAGCCTAACATCGAATGTGTCTGTGAGAGAAGGCAAAGAATTTTGAGGTGTTCACTGGAGCTGACACGGCCAGTTCTGCCCCCTGTAAATGAGGTCTAGAGATACCTTGATCCCATTGTGGAGGATTTTCTTTAAAATATGGGTCACGAACTGGCTTCCTTTTACTCAGCTTTGAGCCTTAATCTTTGTCTTCATCGCAGTCATTACCACCATCCTCATAGCTAAACTTTATGGGCCAGAAACTGTGCTGATTCTCTTATAGGTATTATCTCATTTAATCCCCACAGCAACCACATTTCACAGGTGAAGAAATTAAAGCACAAAGTTTACGGAATCCACTGAAGGTTATATACCAGGAGGTGAGGCACCCAGGATGTAAACCCAGGCTCTCTTGCTCTAAAGCCCAAGGTTTTAATAAACGAAGTACACAGCCTCCAATTTCAAAGTGCTGTCCCTGGTTCCAGGACTTTGAGAAAAGTCTATTCAACATCTTCTTCTATGCACATTTTATGTGGTTATATGACTCCTGTTTCCCCAGACCTCACGGAGGGAATATACACCCTGAAGATGCAGTGGAGAGATGAATTTTGTCCCATTTAGTTCAGGAGCCACGTGCTTCCAAACGGCCATCATACTCCTATCTCTCCGCTAATCCCATCTGCGCTGGCCACAGCTGGAGTCCCTGTGATGGGTGTGATTCTGGCCTCACTTCGACACAAACCATTGCTGCTCTGAATAGGAAAAATGGTCTTCCTCTTGACATCATTGAAATTCCCAACACGGAACAGGACATTTTTACCTTCTTTACATCACACCCCTACACACACACACACACACAAACACACACATTGTTCAGCTCATTCTTTGACTCATTTTAGTTTTCAGTTTTACTCCAAATTTGGCTCAGGTGCTTGGGAATGGGAGAGAAAAGCTATAGAAGTTGTGTTTGAAGAAAACACCCAATGGTCGTTGTTAAATATTGTGTCAAAATAGAGCCCACCATCACCCCAGCCCTTGCCCTCCCACCTCCATCCCGTCCTTCCCAAATCATGAGTCTCATGTTTGTCTGGTAAACTTCCCAACTCATGTATCATGTATCAAACATGTATCATGTATCAAACAGGTATCATGTTTGTCTGGTAAACTTCCCAACGGCAACTGCAACCCCTCCCCGCCCCATTTCTCCATATTTAGTGCGAGGCTTGGGGATTAGGATCAACCATGAAGACCTTGTGTTCAACTATTTCCTCTCTGGGAAAGCTGTCCAAGTTCTCGTGGCAATGAATTCCTCAGCAGCACCCACCTTTGAAAGTCCATCCTAACATGAAGAATATTCTTTGATCAACCTTAATTCAGAACAGCTATACCACTGAATTCCCAGGGGCCATGGGTGGGATTTTCAACCTTAAAGGAAACACCATGTTCTGCTCTTTCTTGTAGCATTATTTCATGCTAATCTTCTATGCTCCAACCTTGTCTTTCTGGTTTTTATTTTAATAGTTGCATGAGATTACATTACACAAATAAAAAAAATAATTTATATAACTAGCCTTTGGTTGATGAACATTTAGGATTTATTTATGTCCAGCTTCAGCTTATTTTCACTAAGGAAAAATGACTATCATGGTATCTTCATAAAGACAAATTATTGAAATATAACTAATCCTAGCTCTCTAGAAAAAACCTACCTCTATGAAGTAATGATTTCCTGCAGTATCTCAGAGTATCAGCTAACAGCTTCCAGGCACTATAACCAGGTCTGTAAAACTAGGTGTGCTATGTTAAAAGTTACCTACTTGTTAATAATGAACTTATTAACAAGAATTTTCCAAGCTTTGTTCACTTGGAAATTCAAGACCCATGAAAAATCCCAGTGTGGAAATTGCTTAATGATCCAAGTATTCATAGAATTTCACAATGGTTTTTGATGTTGGATTATTAACCTTGACTTTGAGAGAGAGAGCAGTTCTGATGATGGCTTTCCCACTCTATTGCTATCACCACCTAAGGGTGTTGACCTTTTCCCCTACCCCACTGCTGAGGTTCTGTGGTTGAATGACCAAGTAAGGCATTCAAAAGGCAAAAGGCCCCTGGGTCCAAGGCTGGAGCCTGAAAGGAGAAGCTGAATCGTCCATGGATCACAGTTTGGGAACGGTGCTCCATGGGTCCAAAAGTGACAGTGGGGAAAGCCAGGCTGAGGACCACACCCCAGGAGAGCGAGGGAAAAAGCAGAAGAACGTGGAACCATGAAACGGGGTAAGAGTTCCAAAGAATGGGGTGTTAGTCAGGACAGGACGTTCACAAACGGTATGAGAAGTTGATTGATTGACTGATTGCTTTTTATCGGTGACTATTTTTATTAAACTCCACTATGTAAGAGAGGCCTGGGGAGAGCTGTTTGTGGGCCCCATCAGGTGTCCCTATGCTGAGGCAAGCAGGTCCAGCAGCTGAGGCTTCTAGAGCAGAGGCTCCTAGAAGCACATGGGCTTTCAGTTTCCCTCTGCTTCACACACCGCCTGGCAGCCACAGGTTCCCAGTTTTTGTCCAGATGAGTTTGTTCCTGCCATGCTCTCAGACAGAAATCTGGGTCTCCGGGCCAGGCCGCTTTGAAATGAGGCCCCCGAGTGGCTTCGGAACGGGTCCTCTACCTCTGCTGAACTGACGGTCCATTGCTTGGAAGTCACCTCTGCCTCCGCCCGCAGCTGGGTCTTTTCCTGCCACACTCTATTAGGAAGGTGAAACAGACTCTATGTACAGGACACATCGGTGTCAGGGGTGAGAGGCTCACTGGAATTTCTACAAGGAGGCCCACGGCTGGAACAAGTGTTCTTGTCCAGCTGGTGCCTGGAGAAGGGCCAGGTGCAGCCCGCTACTCAATTCCTTCTTGCTTGTCTCTGATGGCCAGTCGGACGCGCTCTTCCAGCAGGGAGAGCTCACAGAAGAGGTCTGTGATGGCATTGGGTGAAGGCTGGCATCCCGTGCGGTCAGCACACGATGAGGGTCTTGTGCTGCAAGGCATGAGGGACTTTGTAGCCAGCAAACAGCACCTGGGGGGCCTTCAGCAGCTGCGATCTGAGGATGTTTCCTAGCACGTGGTCCTCCTTGTTGGAGGTGAACAAACAGGCATCGGGTGCCTTGATCTTGTTCTCGCACTCGAAGAACAAGAACGACTCAAAGGCGGGAGAGGCATTCATCTTAGCATCGCAGCAGCCTCGGAAGCCGCAGCTGCCGCCGCCGCCACAAGAAGTAGACTTGAAGCATCTTAATCAGGACCGGAGCCTGGCACTCCGTTAACAAGTGTAATTACAGGTGAGTGACGATCTATTTACATAACAACCTGAAAGTGATATAAGATCTCAAAAGTGCTTCCAAATGATCCAAAATAGTTCATCCAATCGAGGATGCTAGTTTGTGTAAGATGTGTCTGAATGCTTTAAATGAAATTTTAATAGGAGCAAAATGTAAAAGCTAAATATATAAAAACAAAAACAAAAGAATATGTAACAGGCTATTTGCACAATTTTGGTCAAGGGAGAGACCTTAAGATAGGTAGGAGACTTAGAAAGAAATGCATTTATATTTAACTGCATTTGAATATATATATTTTATATATACACATATATGTATGTAAAACATATATGACATAAATATGTATATGTATGTATAAAACATAAATGTAAATATGTTTTATAAATATGTATATGTATGTAAAAACATAAATGTAAATATGTTATATATGTAAACATATATAACATAAATATGTATGTGTATGTATAAAACATATATGTATGTAAAACACATATGTTTTAGATATATATTTTTTATAATAGAGAGAGAATGTGTATATACATTCTCTCTATGTTATATAGGGAGACTATGTTTGTTCTATAGTCCCTAAAGAATACTATCTGTATTGTTGTTTTAGTTGGGATGGGCTAGACCACAAGGACCAGATATTGACCTGCAAATCTCAGTAGTGTAACCCAGTAAAGGCTTCCTTTTCATTCACATCCAGTCTGATGCCATCGGGAAGCTTCCCCTGCCTGTGTCATTAGCAGCACCAGACCCCCTGGCCACTGCAGCAGGGAAGGGATGAGGCCGTGGGCAGCCTAGGCCCAAAGCCAGCCCTGTGCCTTCTACCTCTAGCCCATTGCCAGAGTGGTCGTCTAGGCAAACTGAAGGCTACCGCATAAGGCAAATTACCCAGCTAGTTAATAACAATTCTCATTTTCTAAAACACATGAGGACATATAGCTTTATTTTGCTTTGCTTTTCTTCTTAATTTTATTGAGGTAGAGTTGATTTACAATGTCAAGTTAGTTTCAGATGTACAGCACAGCGATTCAGTTATATATGTTCACATATATATGTACACACACACACATATGTATATATTCTTTGCAGATTCTTTTCCCTTATAGGCTATTACAAAATATTGAGTATGGTTCCCTGTGCTATACAGTAGGTCCTTGTTATTTATCTATTTTATATATATAGTAGTGTGTATCTGTTAATCCCTCTCCCCTTTCCCCTTTGGTAACCATAAGTTTGTTTTCTATATCTGTGGGTCTATTTCTATTTTTAGATAAGTTCACGTGTATCATTTGTGTGTGTGTGTGGATTCCACATATAAGTGATATCACGTGATATTTGTCTTTCTCTGTAAGGACATATAACATTAATAGTGAATATGATTTCACTCTACCCTACACACAGTTCTGAAAGATACTCTGCTAAAATGTTTTAAGCCCAGACAGCTAGCATTAATGTTATTAGAAAGTATTATTCACCAGAAATCCCTTGAAGTCTATTATATTTATTCAATCAATTCACACCCCCAGCAGCTGGGTAGCCAGCATACTTCACTATAGTTGTATGATGTTATTTGTTTGTTTGTTTGGCTTATGTGGTGAGTTAAAATTTTCATCTGATTTTTGTATAGTTTGCACTTCTGAGTCACTAGTGAGGAAGAACATCTTTATAGTTTATTTTCTTTGTTTTATTTTCATTTATAACTTGCTTTTTCTTTTATCAGTCATTCGTATATTAGGAAGAGCAACTTGTTATGTCTCTGATAGTATTCTAATTGCATATATTTTTCCCAGTTCACTGTTTTGCATAAGATATGTATTAAATACATACATACATGCACATATATGTGTATATATATATATGTATTTCTATAGAGAGACAGGTTAAATATAACTGTGTTTTCTAAGTTTCCTACCTACTACCTTAAAATCTTCCCCTTGACCAAAATTTTACAGATATTCTACATATTTTTTATCTTTTTTTTTTTAGATTTTATTCATATTAAAATTTCATGTAAAGACAGAGTCAAGGAGGACCCTCTAGAAGCCAGTCACCCTTTTAATTTCCAGGATTTTCACCCACATCTTCATGTCACTCCTTGCCCCCAGGTCATTTCCTTCTAATCAAAATACCTCTTCTAAGTGTTTCCATTAATATATTTGGAAATAGCAAACCACTTTTCTCTTATAATAGTCCATAGAAATTTTTCTTGACTTTCCTCAAATAAATTAAAAAATTTTAATTCAACAAGTACTTACTGTCTACTGTTGTCTTCTCTGTGTCCAGTGTTGGGGAAACATTCCCAGAGACACAAAAAGGGGTTTATGTGACACAGTGATTTCCTGCAGGCCCTTCCAAACTCGTCAGATGAGATGTGACACCTGAAACCAAGACTCCACAGACTTTACAGAGTTAAGCTTTATATGAAGGGGCCAATTTTTCATCCTCTAATCATCATTTGGAATTTGGTGGTGGGAAGGGTAATGGCAAAAGAATGTCGTATGGGGGAAGGGATTGTCTTTTCTGTCCTCTTGTAGGAAAAATAAAATAAAATCTAATTTTCACTTCCATTTTTTTTTTTTTCAGTCTGTATGTGGTTTAGAGGAAGGAAGTGTTTAGGGGCAAAATCAGTTTCCTAAAGTTTTTAGAACCAAAACACTTAGGAGACTGGCTTTTTCTTTTGCTAAAACAACAACTGCCAACGGATATTTATATAAAGAGTTCAGTCAAACCTAACAACTTAAGAGCTTATTTTTAGATTTCTGCTTGGCCAAGGGGGAAACATGATAAATGAACCTTATGTTCTTAAATGGGCAAGCAGTTGAACTCAAAATATTTGAGCAATCTGACAGAAGTCACCAAAGAACACAGCTTCCTTAGGCATTGTTAGAAATCCCCAAACAATGACCCTATTACCACTGCTTTCTTTTCTTCCTTTTTTTTAAAACTTACTTTCAGTTTTAGTAGTCAGGATCTTTTTAATAGTTCTGAAGATACCAAAACAAAAGAATAAAGATTATGTAAACATAGAGATGTAAATAGAAAGTCCAGTAACTCTGGCTGAGCAGGCACAGGGCTATGCTCTCCACTATGGAGGCCACCAGCCACGCATGGTTCCCAACCACGTGAAAGGTCCCAATGGAGCTGTGCAGAAGTGATAACTCCTGAAGTGTGAAAAGAAGACTATTTTCTGTGATTACATATTGAATGGTAACATCTTAAAGGTGACTGGATAACTTAAATATATGATTAACATTAACTGCACCTTTGGGGGAGGGAAAGATTGGGAGTTGGGGATTAGCAGATGCAAACATATAGAATGGATAAACAATAAGGTCCTACTATAGAGCACAGGGAACTATATTCAATATCCTGTGTTAAACCATAATGGAAAAGAATATGAAAAAGGAGATATATATACTGAATCACTTTGCTGTACAGCAGAAATTAACACAGCGGGACTTCCCTGGTGGCGCAGTGGTTAAGAACCTGCCTGCCAATGCAGGAGACATGGGTTCGAACCCTGGTCCGGGAAGATCTCACATGCTGCAAGAGCACCTAAGCCCGTGCGCCACAACTACTGAGCCCGCGCACCACAACTACTGAAGCCCACACGCCTAGAGCCCATGCTCCGTGACAGGAGAAGCCACCGCAATGAGAAGCCCATGCACCGCAACGAAGAGTAGCCCCCGCTCGCCGCAACTAGAGAAAGCCTGCGCGCAGCAACAAAGACCCAACGCAGCCAAAATTAAATTAATTAATTAATTAATTTAAAAAAGAAATTAACACAGCACTGTAAATCAATTATACTTCAATAAAATGAATTTTAAAAATTAATTGCACCTGTTTCCTTTTTTTTTTTTTGGAAATGTGACTACCAGAACATTTTAATTGCATATGTGACTCAAATTCTTTCTATTGTGTAGCCATGTAATAGGACAGTGGAATTAAGAGTGGGGCTCTGAAATAAACCTACCTGGATTTAAACCAGATCACAGATGCCCCAGCCGTATGACCTAGGTCAAGTTAGGTGGGCAATCTGTGCAAGTTGTCTGTTATGTAAATTATGAATGGTAAAATACTCCGTCTCTCATAGGGCTGAGTGAGGATTCACTGATCAGAGCCTGGTGCAAAGCAAGAGCTCACTAAAGCTCGGTTCTGTTATTCTTACTTCAGAATCCAGAAGAGTGAGAGAGATTTTTCTGCATAAAGAAACTCTCAAAAGGAATGGAAAAAATAAGTTAAAATCAGGAATTTGCTGAAGTGATGCTTCCCCTCTCCCCCTTCCCCATCCTCCTGCACAGCCAGTTTATTGTGTTGAGAAGAAATCAAACCATCCTTCTAAAAATGGCACATATTCGGGATTTGTAGATTCTCTAATTAGGTATGTTTGACCCTCCATAGCTTGACCCAGTTCTCTGAGGAGGCCAAAGCAATTACACAAAACTGCAGATGTTTCCTTTCTATGGGTACATCTCATATACATATATACATGGATCTGACTTTAAAAAAGTAAGAGCATGTATCTGATGCCCCTGAAATCATGGGTCGTACCCTGAAAACAGCAGTAATAGGTACTTCTGTTGAGCTCTTGCTAAGTATTTAGCATCACCCCTCAGGGCTTTGCATGTTTTTTTTTCATTTAAATTTACACCACAGCTCACTGAAGTGGGTATTATTATTTTCTCCATCTTATGGTGAAAAGGTATCTCAAAAAGGTTAAGTAATTGTCCGAAGTCACATAGTCAGTGGTGGGCAAGGATTGATTCTCACCTAGGTCTACCCGTGGACAGATACTTCCAGGGGGTCTTTTCATTTCTCAGATAACTGTCAATAGGTCTGCGTAGCACAGATCACAGCCCTGTGGAGAAAAAGAAACGCCCTCAATCTACAGCAAAAATATCAGATTAGTGAAAAAGGAATACTTATTAGAGTCATCACATTGTTTCTGCCTGAGCATGACTTCAGAAATTATTTTCAAAATTTCCTGTAGTCAACTCAGCATGATGTCTTTGAGGGAAAGCCCTGAGTCACTTATCTCTGCTGTCACACCACATAAACCAACACTGAGCACTGAGTGCCTACTTAATGATTGTTGAATGAATAAGTGTGTGATTACGTGTGTCACTAGCCAGGGCTTGTCATCTGAACCTCAGAACACAAAAGTCTTTTGAGTGAGTATTATTCAATTCTCCCAAGTATGTACATAACAAATACCATTCTAATTCCACAGGAGAGAAGTTGAGTCATTACATATAATGGATGCTTTAGGACATTAGGGCTTAATTCCCTCTTGGAACCCCATGGAGAACTATACTCAGATTAAGCCATAGTCATTGAGGGTCACCTTAATTTCAGTCGGGGGTGACAAACTACAGCCTGGAATAGATGTGACTCATAGCCTGTTTTTATAAGACCTCTGAGCTAAAAATGCTTTTACATATTTAATGTTGGTTTGTTTGTTTTTAGTAAAGGAATATGCAACAGACCATATGTGCCCTGCAATGCCTAAAATACCTACTCTCTGACTCTTTGCAGAAAAATGTTGACCCCTGCCTGAGGTCAAAGTGGCTCTATATTCAAGTGGAGTAGGATTAACTTACCTGGCAATATTTAGGAAGCCCTCTATGATCTGTGGTCCCCAAACTCTTCCCTACCAATCTATCTTGAGACGTAAAATTCTTATCTGCTTTCATTGGTACAATGGCACCAAAACAACAGCCTTGTCACCTTCATCCCCGACCAAAGGCCCCTGTAAAAAGGCATGTGTCCCCCAACAGCTCAGCCTAGAGGGTGATGTGATGCCTTGGGCTTTGAGTGACATGAGTTCCAATCTCAGCTCTTACTAGGTGTTGCTTGTGGGGTGAGAAAGTGAAGCATGTCAGTTAGTTTCCTCATTCACCAGCCATAAGGACAGTAGACTCCATCAGTAATGCTTCTCAGTATACAGCATGTGTATTGGTCATCTACTGCCATGGAACAAATGACCCCCAAAAGTAGTGGTTTAAAAGAAAAACCGCAACAGCACTTACTATGTCACCATTTTGTGGTTCAGGAAGGCAGGCATGGCTTAGCTGAGTTCTCCAGCCCAGGGGCTCTCATGATGTCAGTGAATCTGCATTTCAATTGGGCTGAGACCTGACTCCAAGCTCTTCATGGGTTGTTGGCAGGATTCTGGTCCTTGGCAACTACTGGTGGCTTCTCTCAGTCCCCTCCCCAGGACCTTCCCATAGAGCAGCTCACAGTAAGGTAGCTGGTTTCATCAAGCTGAACAAGAAGGAGTAGGAAAACGCAGCAACACAGAAGCCACGGTATTTTGTAAACTAATTTCAGAAGTGATATCGCATCATCTCTGTTGTACTCTATTCATCAGAAGCAAGTCTCTAAGTCTAGCCCAGGCTCAAGGGGAAGAGCTTACACCAGGGCATGACCATCAGTATGGAGGGCTGCCCTATATCATGACTGTCACTGGGCAGGGAAAACAAAGCATGAATCCAATTGGCCCGGTGGGACCAGAGAAAAGGCAAAGCCCAGTGGTGCATCTCAGGAGGACATGTGCTGAGCATCACAGCTCTGAAATAAAACAGAAGTGAACACACTCTCTTGTTCTATGACTTACAAACTGTGCATCCCTGGTCAAGTGACTTTGTGTCTCTGAGCCTTTGTTTCCTCAGCTGTAAAATGACAATCATAATACCTACCCTGCAGAGTAGATGTAAAGATTATATTAGATATGAATAGAAAGCACCCAGCCCAGGACTTGGCATACAGTATACAGTCAATAGCCACAGTTATTATTTTCCTTCTTACCTACTAGTCTATCAAACTAGCAGTCAATCCTTTTCAAACCTCAAAGCTCTGGATGAAGAAAATGACACCCAGGAAGGATGCTTCTGAGAAAACCGCACTGCAATAAAAATCAGAACTTACATCAGTTTTGCACTTTGCACTTAAAGTGTTTTCACGTGTTTATTTTACCTGCTCCTCGCAAGCCCTGTGTGGGCAGCTTGCAGCTTACCTAGACTCATATTTGTAAAATGGGAAAACCAGGAAACAGAAAGATTACATGACTTATCCAGGATTGTGCAGTAAAACAGTATATAAGGAAAAGAGCCCTGAAAAGATGGGGAGGGGACCAGGAGTGTCTGGTGGCTCCAGGACCAAGGACAGGCTGGTGCCAGGAGTCCCAGTGAGGCAGGGGGCCATGTCATCAGGAATCCTGAGGGTCCCCCAAGCCAGACAACAGAGCAGACCAATGAGTCAGCAGCCAGGAAGCAAGTGGCAGTCAGGGCTTGCCCAGACCAGAGCTCAGAGCAAATTTGTAACAGAAAAAAAGGCAGTCAGGAAATAACCATGCAGCGAATGCAGAAGAGTGAGGCTGGCAAAGGCCAGGAGGTGATGAGTCCGGGGGCCTGGATGGAGAACAAACAAAGGGGACTTGGCAGCCGAGGGAGCTTCAAGTGGAGCTTGGATTGCCAAGCAGCAGCCAGGAGGGCGCTGGGACGGTGGCATCCCTGGGGTGATGGGCTTGGAGAGGTCATGACCGCAGGCTGGTGGGGGGCGGGTGGAGGGGAGGGGGCGTGGGGCGGAACTCTTTCTTGATGGTAACCTGGTTCCGGAGCCTACTCATCTGATGACACCACCAGATTTGTATGTTAGAAAAACTCAGCTGGAGTCAGAAAAAAAGGATGGAATCATGGGGGAGAGATTTCAAACAAAATAATTTATTCCCAGAGAAGGATCTGAGAAAAGGCTGTACCAAATCAAAGCCATCTCATTGTAGGCACATTTTTCCACTGGATGCTTCCTACCTGGTTCCACTGTTAATGCACTGTTAGTGATTCCTGTCTATTTTAGGCTAGAAACCACTTTAATGGGTACCCTGGATTGTGAATCCTCTTCTGGATGTGAGGAATTATGATTCCCTTCACTTATTCACTAACTTCTAGAGACAAATTGCGCTGGAGTTTGACGGCCACTGGATCTTTTTTTTGTTATTTAGAATTAGGTTTATATTCTATTTCAGAAATGATAACTGAAAGAGAGTTTGTTTTTATGGAAATAATGAACCAGAGAAGAGTTTTTTACCATTTGTTAGTGGCATCTGCCAGTCTGCTTAGCAGTGCCTGGCAGCAAATACCTTTTTTGCTTTATAGAAATGACAGCTTTAAATATGACTTCATTTCAAAATGCATTGGTAAGGGAAAG
>NW_006783500.1:1639996-1645545 GCF_000442215.2 Lipotes vexillifer
GCATTGGTAAGGGAAAGAGATACATATAACATGTATCACAAGCACAAAAGAGCAGAAGAGGGCTATACCTGACTCTTTTAACACAGCCTCTGCAGGCTTCTTTTGCAGTAAGAAAGAGAAGGTATGGAAATTACCAAATGACACACGACAGCCAGCTGCCATTCATAGAGCTGAATACATAATTCTGTGGCATTAAAGAAAGGGGTGTGTGTGTGTGTGTGTGTGTGTGTGTGTGTGTGTGTGTGTGTGTTTGTCTGTTGGGAGAAATAGTGTCACGATGTTCAGAAAACAAAAATACCATCATGGACCCATGATTTATGCCACAGATGATCTCAATTTTTGTTTTTTCCCTATTAGTTTCTTAATTTCCAGAACTAAATACCAGCTCTTGATAATGGATGCTGAATAGTAATCATGAGTGCTGTTCACCAAGAATTTCTGGTTCTCTTTCCAAGCACGAGATAGGACAGTAGTTTCCTGTCCCCTTGAAGTTAAAAAAACACCCATGGAGGGATGGAGTGGGAGTTTGGGGTTAGCAGATACAAACTGGTACATACAGAATGGATAAACAACAAGGTCCTACCGTATAGCACTATAGGAACTATATTCAATATCCTGTGATAAAGCATAATGGAAAAAAATATGAAAAAGAATGTATATATATATGTTTAACTGAATCACTTTACTGTATGGCAGAAATTAACACAACATTGTAAATCAACTATATCAATAAGAAACAAATTTTAAAAAAGCACAAGTGTGACTCATTTTGGTCAATGAAGTATAAAAAAGTGACATGTATCATATATGAGGACAGGCTTTAAGGGGCAATGGCTCTCTTTTCCCCCTGACGTGGCAAGAGGGTGGCCACTCCATCAGTCAGGGTCCCTGAGCGATCACCAGGGGCCCATTGTCAACCGGGTAGATGTGCAGCATAAGCAAGAAATGAATAAGAATGTTTTGTGGCAAAACTGGTCTGTCCCGATAGTACTGACATTGATCCCCTGACATGGAGTGCTACCATAGCCAATAAGCCTAAAATATACGGCGGTGCCCAAGGGCCGGACGGGGTACAGTGAACCAACTAACACTGGACACCGGAACAATGGCCATCCATGTAATAGTGGAGTTTTACCGAAACATTTGGTAAAACTGTTGCCTGTGATAACATAGCAGGAGAAAATGTAGCTCTAGAGAAAAAGATTAGAAAGCAGTGTTAGTGGCATGTATTGATTGCCAACTGGCTGTATTTCACAAGGCACCGTAGAAGGAGATATCCTCAAAAACAATCAAGCAGTTTGCAAACACCCTTAAAAGAGGAACAGGCAGGGTCCACAAATCTGGGAAGCCTAAGGGTTAGAAGAGGCAACTTCCTCTCTCCAGCAGATGAAAGGTGAAACTAAAGGCTTTGATACACAAAAGCCGATTGGGATCCTGCTTTGTGATGGGAGTGTATCGAGTGCGCTGGACTGCGTTCCCCCCAGATATGTATGTTAAAGTCCCAACCCCCGGAACCTCAGAACACAGCCCTAGTTTGAGATGGAGCTTTCAAATGGCGATTAGGCTACAATGAGGCCATTAGGTTGGGGCCCTAATCCAGTAAAACTGGTGTCCTTATAAGAGGGAGACACAGAGGCCGAGGGCCCCGAGGGAAGAGGCCGGGTGGGAAGAGAAGGTGGCCTCTGTAAGCCAAGGAGAGAGGCCGCAAGAGAAGCGCACCTGCCAGCACCTTGATCTGGGACTTCCAGCCCTGTTCTTCAAGCCCCCGAGTCTGAGATGCGTTGTTAGCGCAGCCTCAGCAAATTAATACAAGGCAAGTGGCCAGCCCTCTGCTGAATGAAATAAGGTGTTTCGACAAAAACCGGTAAATGTTTTCGATTTGCACCAGCTATTATCACAGAGCCCAGAGTTTTAAGAGGCGTCACCTACCAATTGGCACTCGCCATCTACCTCTACAAGGATGAAATCACGAGCCACTGCAGCCGCTGACCCTCAACACCCCGTGAAAGGAGTCCAGGGCGGAGATGAGGGGTGAGTCCCTCTGTGCTCTGGGAAAAACGGGCAGAACAGGCCTTCAGATAGTTAGATATTTTCAGGAGAAGATTTTATGAGCCCGATTCTTGCATCTCCTTTTATCTAGAAAAGCACTAAAATCCTTCATGGTGACGTCTGCTCCTGGCGACTAGCAGAAACCTTCACAAGACCGGCAGAAACCTCTGCAAAAAAAATGGGCTTCATTGTACGTACTCTCCCTTCAGCAAAGTCACATATATACTAACCTTCCCCCCTACCTCTTTGGAGCAGTTTCTCAGAGCCAGCGGAAATGTCTCCCGGGTTATAGCCCTCATTTTGCCCCAAATAAAACTTAACTCACAGCTCTCACATGCATTTTTTTGTTTTGCAGTCAACACAGTGAAGAGAAAGAGAGAGCCGTGGGGATAAGAAAGCACAGAAATAAGGCACATCTAAGAAATATGTCAAGAAAAGAACGGTGGGTGAGGATACGTACAGCTGTTTGGAATCCAATAAGTAAGACGTTGTCTTAGTCAGTATGGCAAGAAGCAGACAACAGACACAATGTCTTTAACGGGAGGGAATGGAATAAGGAGGCGGCTGACAGTCACGTGTCAGAGTGAAGGTATCAGTTAGGGATGACCAGCAGCAACAGGAAACTTCCCCCAACCAGGGCCCAAAGGACCGAGGGAGGGTGCAGCTGGCAGGATTCTGGTGGGGTCTGAAGCCGCGAGGAAAGGGTTCAAGACAGAACCTGGGACCACAGAGCTAGGAGCCCCTGCAAGGATGCCAACAAGGTTAGGGAAGGGAGCTTCAGGGTGGGGTAATTACCTCAACCTCTCTCAAATCCTGCCCTCCGACTTCCTACCTGTGTGCTATGGTCTCAAGGTTTATGCCCTCTCCCCAAAATTCGTATATTGAAATCCTAACCCCCAAAGGCGATGGTGTCTTTGGGAAGTGCTTAAGTTATGAGATTAGTGCCTTATAAAAGAGGCTGCACAGAGTGCCCTGGACTCTTCTGCCGTGTAAGGACACAAGGAGAAGCCGGGGACCTGAGAGGTATCACCTGACCCCCTGGCTCCCTGATCTCAGACTTTCCACCTCCAGACCTGTGAGCCATATATTTCTGTGTTTAGAAGCTAGACGTTGTGTGCTGTTTTGTTACAGCAGCCTGAACAGAATAAGACACTGTGCTTCCCACTCAGCAAATCGACAAAAGACCAGAAGGTCAGAGAGTTTGGGTGATGCATCCCTAGAGGGCAACTCCTGGGCATTAAACAAGGCAGGGAAGGGAGCATATCTGTCAGAGAATAACTGACACAGAAACTGCTCAAATCTGTAAGAGAGACGCATGGACAGCAAAGAAAGAACAGCCTTGAATGAAGAGAGTGTCTTGAGACATAAAATGACCTTGGGGCCCCCTTATTCTATTGGCTGGAAGTAGAAAGCTGCGCGTCTCTTCTTCCTTGGAGAATTTGGGCTCATCAAGCAAGCGCTGCTGCCCACCACCCAGGGCATCGCTTCTGCCCTCAGGTTCTAGTTATTTCTATGGGTCAGGGACCACCTTGAGTCTCCTCTTCTCTCCTTCCTGATGGCCGGGGCCGACATCAGTGCTGTTCTGCATCTCTTTGCATTCCTCTAACCGGTGACGTGACTCGCTCTCAGCAATCAACTGGGAGCGGGTTGACACGTGTCCCTTCCAGTGGAGAAAATTCATCCCACTCCTGCCCTTCCTTGCCAGCCACTGGCAAGTTCCAAACGGTGAGTCCTCTAACGGATTCGGCCCCCGAGGCCCTACAACAAGCAGAAATGATGAACGTGTGTCACGAGCAAGAACTCAGTTTCAATCATGTCAGGTCACTGAGACATGTGGGGTCGTGTGTTTTAATCCCACCCTAACTCGGGCAATCCTGGCTGATCGGTGTAGACAGTTTAGACTGTGTCATAGTGAGTGCTAAGGTGGAAACAATCACATCAGAATCTTAACATCGACATCCCTGTCATTCTTTAGGGCCACATTAATTGGGAACCAGAAGGAACTGGATTCCATTCTCTCCATCCTCCACCCGCCCTGCCCTATGCCTCCTCCAAACGTCAGCTTAGGGTGTGGCCGTAATCGGAGCTGAACTGAATAATAATAGCTAATAACAAGCGCTTGCTTCTCCTTCCGCCAGATCCAGGGAGATCCTCCTAAGACCATCAGCACAGCTCTTGGCCTCAGGTATAACACAGTAGACTGGATGGGACAGAGAAGGCCCTGCCTTCCTGAAGCCCACCTTCTTTCTAGCAGGAGGCAACCTCCCACCAAAACTCAGACGCTTTAGCCAGGAGGTTGGAGAAATCTTCTCTGAAGAGGTGATACTGAAAGTAACATCAGAATGACAGGGAGCCAGCCACTTGAAGACAAGGAAAAAGAGAATTCCAGGAAGGAGAGCAACGTGTGCAGAGGCTCTGGAACAGACGGAGCTGGGCGTATCCCAGGAACCATCAGAAGGCCACAGCCAGGGCTGGACAGGGCAGTGGAAGCTACAGTAATGGGAGGACACTTTCAGGGATGGGCAAGTCCAGATCACATGAGGCTTTATAAGTGTCATGGTCGGAGTCTGGGGTTTATTCTAAACACAATGGGAGGGCACCAGAGGACTTTAAGCAGAAGTTATGTCCTCTTACTAAACTGCAAAAACCTCCCCTTAACTGATGTGCGGGGAAGGAGTTAAGAGGACACGGTATGGGAGCAGCTGGACAGGTGAGAGTGTTACCTCCGCTCGCCGCACGACAGGCCAGTGAATCGGAGACGAGGTGTCGGCGCGCAAGCCAGCAGACGGAGAAGATGGCAGACGGGTGTCTCTGAAAAACCATCTTATCGGGGTCTGGATGCCAGTTTCTTTTATAGCACAGAAAGGGGGTGGAGATGAGGAAGTAAAGTTAAAAGGCCATAAGTTTTGCAAATATCCCCTGGAACGGCCAGCTTCCGGGAGGGGATGTGTTAATTTCTTCTTGGGGGATGTGTTAATTTCTTCTTTCTTGCAGCCATCCAGGGGTGGACAGGGTCAGGATGCTTCCCTGAACAAAGACACTTTGGTTTAACATTCAGGCAGAGGGGCAGGGTGCCCCGAGGCAGGCCATTGTATATAGACAGTATCCTTTTAGTGAGCAAAAGCAATGGGAAACAAAGGTTAAAGTAAAAGAAACAGATCCAACATGTAGTCAGATTTGGCTCTAGGCTGTTACAAGAGGTCACGGAGATGCAGAGAAGAGGGCGGATGCGAGATATTTTCATGTGGATTTTGGCACCTCTGAATGCTAAATTGAATGAAGAAATGAGAGAATCAAGAGTAACTCTAAGATTTGGCTTCGGCAACTGGATGGAGGTTGGTGTCATTTCACCAAGCTGGATGTCAGCTGAGATGCTTTGTTAACATCTGTCTTTAATTGTGGCAGTTACTGCCTTAACCCAGGATGCTGAGATGCTGAGAGACAGTGCCTCGTCTTAAAAAAAGGAAAGAAAGGAAGGAGCGAAAGAAGGAAGGGAAAGA
>NW_006783500.1:1645869-1652149 GCF_000442215.2 Lipotes vexillifer
GGGAAAGAGAGGGAAAGAAAGAAAAGAGAGAGAGGGAGGGAGGGAAGGAGGGAGAAAGGAAGGAAGAAAGAAAGAAAGAAAGGAAGAAAGAGGGAGAGATGGAGGAAGGGAGACAGAAAGACAGATTTTCTCACTTTAGCATGAAAGAAGGATCTCTCTATGGTGTGAGGTGATTTGACCTCAAAGCTTTAGTCTTCCCGATAGGTTCACCCTGTACCCTTGATGAAATCTTACCCTTTGGCCCGAAGAGTGAGAAGCTAGGGGAAATTCCTATTTCCCTTTAAGGTTAGATGCAAACTAGTAAAAAATGATTAAAGAAGACAATTGGGGTGATACGAACAAACTTGAACACTTGGTGAAGCTATAGCCACCTTTTGGAGAAGTGCTGCACGAAGCCAGGAAGCTTTTGTAAGATAAAGAAAAAGGAAGAGAAGATGACTGGCCGGGGCCACAGACCCCACTTTGCTTGAGGTGACAAGGCCTGGATTTGGGATCGGCTGTCTGGATGCCCTGCATTTCTGGTCCAGCAGAGCATTTACAGGAAAACGACCTAAGTTTCAGTTTGCTGACGTGGCACCCCCGGACCTGGAAAGTTATTTCAACACAACAGCTGCAGGACCCTTTCCTTAGTAGCTTTGGAGCATCTCTTGGACAGAGAGAACGTTCCAAGGTGACTTCACTAAGGGAAATGGATGGAGAGCAGAGCATGAAACTTGCCTTTCCAGTTGAACAAGACCTAACTTATCTTCTGCAGCTTGTTGCCCACAACAGGACAGGGATCCTTTGCAAATTCCCAGTCTGTCCCCTGGAGGCAGGGATGGGGGGCGGGGCCCCCTACCCAGAGCCTCACACCAAGTTGCTACTCTCATGAGTCTGTTGCTCAAAGCTTCCCTCCTTTTCTTGCACAAGGCCTCCTCTTTCCTGGATGATTGATGCTGGCGAGGATCCTCTTCCTACCCAGAGGACTGTGGTATCTGGACTTTAAGTTCAAAAGAGCCAGACGTGAGCTCTACCTAGACACTTGCTGGACCAGAAGCGGTGGGGTCTTTTCCTGACTTTAATCTTCTGGCATCTCAAATCAGTCCATGTCAAAGCTTTCTCTCTATAAACACCTACTCTAGTAGTAAGAGCTCAGACTGGGGAGACACTACCAGTTTTCACATCTTAGCCGTGCTGCTTGCTAAATGAGTGAATTTGAGCATTTCCTTAACCTCTCTGAGTCTTAGGTTTTCATGTGAAGATCAAGGGTAATAATAGCACCAAGCTCACAGGGCTGTTGTGAGGATTTAAATGAGATAATTTAAGTAGAATGCTTAGCCCACTGGCTGGTACTTATTAAATTCTCCATATACGTGAGCTATTTCTAGTATTTTATTGTTATCAGCATTATCACCATCCCAGTCCTTTTTGAAACCAAAGAACGTTTGCAATTTTTTTAGGGTGTCAACCCAGAATTAGAGAGCTTTAAAGCAATTTCTGGAGAGTGTGCATAGATAGATGATTATCAATAAGTAACTAAATAAGCATCTTCCTGTATTTTTTCCTGTCAATCCAAAAATATTTAGTTTTTTAGGTGCTAAAAATAGTTAAATTTGTGATTTCAAAAGCAACACATTTAAAAGTTTTAAGGTACCCACTTGATATTAACTCTATTATTCATTGGTATTAAAATTCTCAATGCTCAGCTCATACTACACTTTATTACGACTAAGAGTGACCTCTTTCATAGTTGCTGCCATGTAATACCAAAGCTTCTCCCTTCTCCTATAAGTTCACTACAGAGTAGCTGTGTGCAGATTACTTTTAATAACAGTGCAGTTGAGTCCTGAACCTATGATTCACGAGTAAGGTTGAGAACTAAAAGGCCGAAGATAAACCATAAATCCTGGTACTAGAAGAGAGACTCAGGATATTCAAACAGATGGACCCCAGACATCTAAGATTTGTGATCTTCTGGGTCCTAATCATTATTCTCAACAGCAGAGAGAATTAAAAATAGTTGGACGTCTACGATGAACAAAGAGGTAGTTTACACAAGATCTTTCTATTTGGGTTAAAAATAGAAATATAAATAAAAGCAAAGCAACCACCAAATAGTTAAGGCCCACTAGAGCAAAAATAGCTACTTTTGAGTTCAGCTGCATTTGCAATAAGGCCCATGACAGCCCCACTCTAAAATATCCCTTCATTTTACTCTTTTTTCTCCTTAAAAGACAAAAATGAAAGCAAAACAAAACAAAATGAAACCAGAAAAACAGAGGAGACACGTTATATAATCTAACACTGGAAGACTAACCATTTTTATTTCTTATTGCAATTTGAATTGGAAAGGAACACACAGTCCTAGAACATGGTAATTCATCTCCTGTTTCTTTGTCCACAACTACAAGTAGGAGATAGTTCGGAGCCATTGCCAATCAGAAAACACAGCAAAGCTGTATTCGCTTCTCATTTGTTTACTGGCCATCACAGGCCCTCTCCTCAAATCTCAGACATCCTTTTCGCTCCTGGAGGCTCTCCCCGGGCATACATAGAGCGCTTCGGAAAACAAAGGGCGTCTGAAAAGTCTCCTCTTTTTGTTCTGTGAACATGTCATAGTTGAGTTGAGTTTTTAAAATACTCTCCACCCTTGTTTGTTTCTTAATGCTGCACCAAAATGTAATTTGTATGGAAGCCAAAACTGCAGACATGCTGAATCTGTGAATACCGAGGAAGTGGTTTCCTTAGCAATAACTGGCATGTGAAAGTCAAAACTTCCTCTCCTTTTCATGTGACCTTTTTTCAAAGCAATTCAGCTCGAGGACAATGGAATTGAATTCCAGGCACCCACAGTGTTCATGAATTGCTAAGCAGTGATTCACCAAGTACCCAAATTACCCTAGCCGGCTTGAGCATTTTATTAGTGAAATTGCTTTGTATTTAAATTTTCTTTCCTCACTTTGTACATCAGTTTTCCTCATTCCTGAAGGCCCCTTCCTCCCTACTCTGAGACAGTGTAGATAAACAGTGGCCCTTCTTAGTGATTAATATACGGACTTTAGAATGTTAGAAGTAGAACATTACATTACCTACCTACAAATAGTCATAACTATTTGCTCCCTTTGGATACCTTGGATATTAGCTAGTTATAGAAAGGTTGGTTTGCTAATTAAAGTCTATTATCTGCTCAGAATAAGTAACATAATTTAATTTTTTGGCAACTCCTTGAACGATATTTTAGAAGCACTGAGGTTTTCACTCATATTCCAATGACCAATTTATCTTTATCACTCTTCCTAAAAAACAATGCTTCATTTGGCTTACAAGCTACACTTTCTGCTCAGTCCTCAGAGGTTAAATGGTGGTAACTTATTTAACAATGTACCAGCGAGCTGGGACCTGAGGGTATCATGCTCTTTGGCCTTTAATTAAATTGCAGCATTCTTGAGGAACATAAACAATGCTGTCCTAGGAACTCTTGATTTTTCTTTCTAGCCTCTGAGTCCTGAATCTCAAAATTCCTAACGTTACTCAGCTTCCTGCCACCATCATTCTGTGAAGTGACTTTGCAGTGAGTGTCGCCAGACAGACCCAAGACCCGTGAGCTGGGCGCCCTTTCCTCTGTGACCCTCATGTGCTCTGGGCCTGAGGGTGACTCTCATGTTGGGTTATTTTACTCACAAAGTGCATAAAGAGAGTGATCTCCGGTGGCCTCGGTCCGCAGCGGCTTGAAGCAGGGTTTCAGTTCCCGGCCAGTGATTGAGGTCGGGTCGCAGCAGTGAGAGCACCGAATCCTAGCCACTAGACCTGTCGTCAGTGACGAGGCCCTATGGCTTTGCAGAAGAGAATTCCCACAAAGGCAGAAACTAGTGAAACAGGTAAAGTGTTTATTAGGAGGAAAAAGAATACAGTACGTGTGGATAGACACACAGGCAGGATCAGAGAGAGAGTCACACCCTCGTGGCAGTTTGAATCACTTTTATGGGGCATTTTTTCCAGGTTTCCTTTGGCAGATCATCTTGCTTTGTCTGGTTCTGAGTCCGTATCTGGTTTATCTCAGGGTCCTCCCATGTGTGTGTATGCGTCTCTTAGCCAAGATGGATTCTACCAAAGAGGCCTATGGGTAGCTTAGCATCACTCCCTTTTGACCTCCAAGGAGCCTTTCTGCGCATGTGCAGTCGGGGAGGTCTCCTGACTTCGAGAATGAGGAATATGTGGTCTCTTATCTTCTATCTGCGCAGGGCCCAGCCTCTGAGCAAATAATAGATTGTCCTGTTATTCCTTTCTCGTAGTTATTGGTCCACAGGGAATGAACTCAAATCGTTTACCCCGGGGACCATCCGTCTCCTGTCTCAAGAGGACCCAGCAAAGTGAGTGTTGCGTAACAGCTGGTCCATAAATATGAGTTTCGCTTCTGTTCTCTACGTAACCTCTCCATTCTGACATTTTTCATTCAGTTTATGCTGAGGTGCTCCTGGTTTAATGGCTCCCCTGGACTCAGAAGTGATCCGGCCTAGAACCTTCATGTTCCAGTGGGCCCCAACTGTTATCTTCCTTGCTAGTAAATTAGGGATGAATCCTAATAACAGTGTAAGGCTCTCCAGAGAATTCACTCCACCGTGCTTGTGAGATTGTTTACCAAACACACCCTGAGCTGCCCGAGCAAGCACAGTCATTTTCCACACCCTCCGACAGAGACAGTGGACAGTGCAAGTCTGCGATGTTCTCATGGGCCCAGCACACACCGCACTCTGCTGGTGAGAGAGGTGGGACTTTGGGGAGCTTATTTCTCCACCTGCACGTGCGTCCCACAGTGTGTGTGCACCAGGTACCCTCCATGAGAAGAGGGTCTCACTTCTAGGGCCATCAATCCTATGAGTATCCTCTTCATTTCCTGACCAAGGCCTGCTTGAGGGGTGGCAGTGGCTCGCGCCACTGATTCCACTATTCCTGCCAGAGTCACTAGGAAGTGACTTTTGGTTGCCTTTTGGAGCAGAATATTCAGGTGAAGAGAGTGGGGAAAAATGAACACCGTGGTAAGGAATTGCTTGCCGAAATACGCCTGTTTATCTGCAGTTGACTCAGCTGGTTGGAGCAAGGTGACTCCAGGAGTGAGGAGTGACCTTGACTAAAGCCCTTTATCTCTCTAGGCTTTGGAACCCTGGATTAACCCACAAGTGTTCAAACTGCATTCCATGGAGCCTTGGAGTTTTGCTCTGCTGGGGGCAGTTGATAAAAGAGACACTTAGCAGGTGGGCTTCTGGATGTCTGGGCGTGGAGAAGCTCTGCTTTTATCTGATGTTGTACACTGTTTAACTTGTTAAAAGGGCAAAAAAGGGCTTCCCTGGTGGCGCAGTGGTTGAGAGTCCGCCTGCCGATGCAGGGGACACGGGTCCGTGCCCCAGTCTGGGAAGATCCCGCATGCCGCGGAGCGGCTGGGCCCGTGAGCCATGGCCGCTGAGCCTGCGCGTCCGGAGCCTGTGCTTCGCAATGGGAGAGGCCACAGCAGTGAGAGGCCCATGTACTGCGCAAAAAAAAAAAAAAAAAAGGGCAAAAAAGAAAAAGGGAAAGATATAGGCTAGGTATTTTCTAATTTCCTTTCAGCCTTGACATTCTACAATTGTACTTATTATATAATAAGTATAATCGAACCAATTAGGAAATCCAAAACAACCACAAAAACTTGAACCACAAACTCTGTTTCATGACCAAAGAGTATTCTAAATCTTAGTCAGAATCTTATTAATTCCCATTTTGGTCCAGAGTGTGGAGAAAGATGTCATAGATAATTCACAGTAAATCTGTGGCAATTAGTAGAAGGAAACAACCAAAAAGGCAGCACGAATGTGATGTGCTCGTAATCATGTGCTCGTAATTCAGTACAGTTTTCCCTATTATTCAGGGGGGAAAAGTCCCTAATACCAGCAAGGCGTTTGGAGCGATCTCTCATTGATCGAGTTTACTAATTCTTTTCGGCCTTTGAGAATGTCATAGACGCTGCTGGGTGTTCAAAGTGAAGGTCTGAAAAGTAGATGATACTCTGTCCATGTGGCCAGGCACCGTGGGAAGAATTATGGCCACAGGGAGGGGCGGTTGTTTCTCTCAGAGACACAGTTGGGCCGCTCTCTGCACAGCCAGGTTTTAGGCAGTGAACTGCTTGATACCTGTTCTCTATCATTCAGTGTCTTCTGAAAAGCCTGCAAGTGACACAGCCAGCCTTTCTGGCATGGTTTTACCCCGACTACAAAGGCTATCATTGAACTGGTCCAATCGAGATGCTTTGATTGTTAGCAGGTTCAGC
>NW_006783500.1:1652179-1681460 GCF_000442215.2 Lipotes vexillifer
TCCAGCAGGCTGTGATGACAGTGATTACAGACCTGTGAAGGTCAAATTGACAAAACTGAATAGAAACTGGGACAACCCACTGCCCTGCGCTCTTTGGGATTTGGTGACAGTTGTTGGAAGATTTGCCAAGTGGTAAATCTGTAATAAAAAAGAGGAAGGAAAGTGGTTGATTTCACAGTTTGGTTTTGACTTCTTCGAATCACAGTTCCAGGTCCTGGCGTGAAGGCTGTGTTGTACTTTCAGGTCCAGGTATAATTTTGGCTCAATCCCCTCCCTCCCTAGTCGTGACCTTGAGTTTGTGTGATGTATCTTAGGTACTTCTTAAAGCCTGTCATGACTCTTCAGTGTTTCCCCCCCCCCTTATTTTTCTCTTTGCATGAGTGTGATGCTGGATACAAAATGAACAGATACATTTTTTTTTTAGCTCATCTGTGTATTGTTTTGTGGAATATTTAGCAGAAACAGCTCTCACGGAAAGAGAACCCACAAAATTCTATGAAAATAAATGAAATGATCTCCCTATAATTGCCTAGCTAAAGACTAGAATAAAGTGACTTCTCAGGGACACTAAATATAAACAAGTCTTTATCTTCCTTTGTCCTTCTGGCGGCTACAAGCAATAGTTTAAGTAATAATTAAGTAAAAACAGAGTCTATTATCAGGTATACTATATGGAGGGGTGGAGACAGGTAGGGAAAAATCCTCTCTGTACAATAGATGACAGTGTTTGTGCAGTGCTAGGAAAAGGTAAGGGGTCAGCACAAAGGCTGTGTCTGGATGAAGCTGAAAGAGAAGAGGCGGATGGAAATTAATCAGTTCAGAGAAATCCAGATGTTTTGCACACTCAGAGCCAAGTCTCTGAATCTTGGCTGCTGGCGATTTTCATGTTTCCTCCAGATGTTTGCTTTCAGGTAGACACAGTCATCTCCTCACGTGCCTGATTTCATCATAATTCACCACATTGTTCAAAATGTAAAGTGGCTACGACAAGAATAAGCATAGGATAGTGCAAGCCATTGCTCATGCTTCAGTAGAAAAGACATCACTGAAGGACACTCTTTTTTAAAAAAGGATAAAATCATGCCTCTCATACAAATGTCAAATGAATGCATGTCACAGGTTTTATTTAAGTCATCAATTAATGAGGAAAACAGTGAAACGTTACAGCTAGTTCAAAGGAGAATTCTTAGAAACTTATTTGGGTGTATGGAGAGACAGAGATACAGATATAGATGTAGATATAGACATAGATATTTAAGGGCATTTTGAAGTGAAATTGCACATAGATGCAAAGTGGGTCTATCCACAGTTGCATTTTACCAGACATGATTATTTTTATTTCTACGGACAAGAGTCTTTTGCATTATTATCAGTTTCTGCAAGTACAGAGCTGTATAATAACTCAAAGACAATGAAAGGCAGAGATAACCCAGAAGAGTGTGCACTAAATAAACAGGACATTGACTTTGTTTACTAACTTAAAATTATTGTTGTCTACAAATATTTCCAAACTCCCACAGGACTTTTACCTAATGTCACCTAATTGACTGCTTTCTTAGACACTCAGTTATATTATTGATTCTTGTATATGTCTTACCTTGCTGCAGCTCCTTGTTTAATTGCCTCCTATTCACTCTGTTGATGAGGGAGGAATTCCTGCCCTCATAACCCTGGGGGACGGCCAAACACACAACCCCTGGGCAGATGGCTCAAAAGCAATTTCTTAGCCACACATGCTCACGGCCAGGGGAGGGGTATACTGTGCCATCCAGGGCCACACAGGGCTGCACTCGGGAACGGAGTAAACATACAGGGCTGTGGGAAGCAGGCTTTGTAGTATCAAGAGGATGAGGTGCCCCCTGCTTCCCACAGGAGGGCGTGATCAGTTTGTTTAACTCAGTCCACAGGCTAGAAAGGAACTGAATCCCACTACCCAGGGACCAGCAAGCACTGCCCCTGGTCTGTTTGACCAGGAGGGTTGATCGACTAGGGGACCTTCTCTGCTGGCACGCGTGGGGAGGGAGACCCGTGTTAGCCCATTCGAGGTTGTCCCACTTTTACCCACGTAACAGGGAGCCTTCATCTCAGGCCTGGCATCGTGCTTCTCAAGAGTAACAACTAAATCTATCCACTGGATAAGCAGTTTCTGGAGCTCCTACTACGTGCCAGGTGCGGTTCCAGGCCCTGGATGTGCAGCAGTGGGAGATAAAGATCCTTGTCTTACATTCCAGGAAGAGTCAATAAGCAAATGTAAAATACTTGGTATGACAGAGTGAAAAGGGCATTGAAGAAATTGTAAGCAGGGGCTGGAGAGAGGAAGGGCAGAAAGATGGGGGTAGGGGCACTGCTTGGAAATTTTACATGTGGTGATGGGACATCTCACAGCAAAGAGGACATCTGAGAAGAGAACTTGTGAGCCAGGAGGATGCCTGGTGAGAGAGCCCGGAGACGGAGAGACGAGCAGGTACCAGAGACGTGTAGCAGAAGGATGTCCTCAGGTTCCAGTGTCAAGGATGGATGACTTGAGGAGTGAGCTTGGGAGGAGTGGAAGGAGATGGGGTCCCACTAAGACACAGAGGTCAGAGCTAGAACTGGGCAGCACTTTCTAGCCTTTGGGTTTTACTGAAAGGTTTGGGAACCCGTTGAAGGGATTAGGACCATCATTTGACTAGTCATTCTCTTTCATCTTTCGGAAGTACCGAGAATATAAAGGCTACTCAATAGATTGTCGTCAGTTCATTGCAAAGGAATTTCCCGCGGCCCTCTCCTACAGGACAAGGAATGTTTGGACTTGAATGCATTAAACATATCTCAACTAGATTTTCTCCTTCATAAATTTTATTTATGTGATGGAAATATATTTCAAACTATATAGCAGTTATAAATTTATACTGGGCTGGACTCTTAACATTTTTCTTTCTATGAACAATTTCACATAAAAAAACAGCACACGTTATAAATTCTGAGATCAGTAACTAGACTATGCATAGTGCAGTTTGACAGACAGGACTCATAATTTTGTCCACTCATGCCTTTCCTGAATAAATATATATCTATCACTGACACAATTTCCCCATCTTCCTGTTTCCCCTTCCTTGGCCATGGTTTTGGTGTTTTCACCATGAGCGTTTAGAGAGAGTGGTCGGTACATATGATACAATACAGAGTTCGTGATGACGAGGGAAACCTGGAGGAATCAGTTAGTTCAGCGGCTGCAGGAATGTGTCATTCTGAGCCCTGAAGCTGCTGGTTTGGTTTTAACGAGGTTAAACAGCAGTTTATCATCAAGACTCAGCTTAAGCGTAACTTGATCCTAAGACTTTTCTTCCTCTTCTCAACCCTCCCAGAACCCACCACGCACTCATTGGACCCTATCTTCATTACTATCATTCTGTATAAGGCGCTCTGTATGTGTAAATCTGTTTCTCCTGTTAGACCAGAAGCAGTTTAAGGGCAGAGACCACAACTTCATCATCCTTTTATCCTGAATACCGAGCCTGATGCCTCGCACATGAAGGATGCAAGAAATATTGGTGGTCGTCCAATACTGTCAGACTAACGCGGTGCGACGCTATACCATGTGAGAATGGAGCCTAGCTCCGCTTTATGATTTGAGGAAGGTCATTCTTCTTTTTCAGAGGCAGCATCTTTACACAACAAAGCCACTAAGGGCAGTGGAGTTTGGTATATAATAAAGAGAAATGGGATCTCTAGTCTTTAAATAGTTCCCTTTTTCAGCATTACGTTACAACGTATTTACTTACTAGAGGTTGTCTCCTTTTTTCTCCAGCAGCATCATAAAGGAAAAACCCACTTTCAGTGCCTCTAAGGTTCCAGCTGATAGTTGCCTTTGGCACAAACTCTTGCTTTGTGTGCGAGAAACCAGTTTGCTGATCCTTTCTTAGTGACACGCATGCAACCACCGTATGTAACCACGGTTCTTGGGAAAGCCCTGACTGGTGAAATATCCAAACGGCCATACCGTAGAACAGGATTTATGCATACTACATTCTTTTTTTTTTTTTTAAGTATTGGATGCCTTTTTGGAAGCTAGCATGACACTGCTAAGATTATTATAATATTCGATATTTGATAATGTGTTTTGTTTCCTCATACAGGCCCGGGGTGGGAAGTTGGGGCTTCATGTTCTGGAGGAGAGGCCTAAGGAAGGGTAGCCCAGGGCAGCACGTGTGTCAGGTTCAAGGCCAAGGAGGGAGGACCACGCGGTCCTTTGAAAGACCTACAGAGACTCTGACAGCGATCCTTTAAAAGGTTGCCCGCCCTGTATTATAAATGCTGTCCTGTACCCTCTGGGGCTTCATTGATTCTGCCAAACGCTGTAGCTTTGGGTTCAGGAAAGAGATGGCTGGTGGCAGTAGCCTGGGAAAGGACACAGACGGCCGGTGGGCTGTGGCTCTGGAGCAGCGGTCCCCTACGGGAACTGACCAGCAGAAGCCTGAAAAGCTTTATGCGAAATGGGGACCCTCAGAAGGATGCTCATTCACATTGGAAAAGAGCCCTGGGCTGCCTCTGTGAGGCAGGCTGGGGACCAGCTGGTTGTTTGTGCGAAGAAAGCAGGTGCCCTGGCCAACGGGAGAAACTGTTCTACTACTGGGGTTACAAGCAGATGGCTCTTCTCAAAGAAAGTTTCAGGTAAGACTGAAATAGGTACAGTGTCTCTCCTGAGGGGCAGAGTGTTTCAGGGTGGGCCCCATAACTCTCTGTCTTTACTCCTAGACCGAGTCAAGGGTCTCCTGGACCATTTGTGGCCCCGCAGGCCCGCGGATGCTGAGGGAAGCTGCACGTCTAGTCCAAAGAGCAGGTGAACGACAAAGGCGTGGGGACATGGGAGGAGAGGGAAGGGGGACGGAGCGGAATAGACAGTCCCCGGGGAGGCGGGGAGAGAATTGCTCAGGGCGCTCTCGGCGTCGCACATTAAGTCAGGGTGAGGGCTGAGCCAGCAGGTGCCACGGCACCAACGCAGACCAAGGCGGGACAGAGGACCGCACCCCCGAGGGGCCGGGCTGGCTGGACGTCCGCTGCGGGTCCTGCACACGCCGGCGGCCTACAGGCGGCCGTACACGTTGGCCCTGATTCCACTGCACAGATCCGGGGATCAGAGGTCCGACCTCATCACGGGAAGAATCCTGCCCTGGGGGAGGGGGTCTTCTGAAGGTGGAGTGAGGAATTTCCCCACTTGGACAGCCTCCTCCCCCCACGTGCCCTTTTGCCTCCCCACCCCTCTTTGCTGGGCTCAAGTTGGAGCTGTTTCCTCTCGCCCCCACTTTCCAGTGTGTACTGATGAGCACTCAGCTCTCTGGAATTCTGTGGGTGGCAGGGATTTTCTCCTCCAGCTCATATGCTCAGCGATGTGGAAAGTGAAGAACTCTGAACTCTGACACATTCTTTTCTGTGAGCATGTTGATGGAAGGACCAATGATAGTCACAAATCTTTGGGCAGGTGGCAGAGATGTGGAAAGCACCTTACTGATCACCCACAGCAGCTCCTTTCTGGACCATCCTAAAAGGCTGGTATGGGCCCAACAGGCCAATATGGAGAGAATCCTATTTATTCAAGCCCCGGATGGAATAAGCCAGGCAGCGGGTCGTTGCATAAATAGCCATTCTCTTCCTTCGCTAAGCCCTAGATCTGTCCCTCTTGCACTGTGCCATCTTGCTATTTCTCTCTTTCATTAAATGCCTTTGAGGTGGTGGATTATTTTTTTCTGTCTTTGAAAATTCCTTCTGGCTAGTGGATCTCAGAAGTGCGAGTGCTTTAAACTTTTCCCTCCTCTTCTGAATTAATACTGTACTCCACTTTTTTTTTTTCCTTTCCATTTTAGGAGACCAACTACTGTGTTGTTTTATATTACATTTTCATTTCAGAACTGTTTGAAAATGGAGCTCATGCCATGCACGTGAATATTTTGCCTCCTCTTGGCTGATTTAATCAGCATGGATACCATTATTCATGCAATTGCATGAATAATTTATTTCACTGTTGTAAAAGTTTAATAAAAGTTTTCTTGTCTTTATCAAATTCCATGTTACTCTTTGTTCATTTTACAGCAGCAGCACAATCAGAATATAAAGCAGTGAAAGGCTTAGACTGCAGCACTGAAACTCTTGGGTCTATTTTATTACAATTTTACCTATGATTAAATAAGATTTCATACATGGAGAAAATATAGTAGCTCTATAGATCTAAGTATGGCCAGCACTAACTTATCAGTGCCACTTATAAGTTAGAAGAAATTTGGAATCATATTGTCACAACTGAGATGCCAGCGTCATTGGTACCATCTGACAAACAGTGTGGTTCTTGTGCATGTACGTGTGTGTGTGTGTGTGTGTGTGTGTGTGTGTGTGTGATCTTCCACCCATCATGTAACACTATATTGGTGATGAATTCCTAATCCAGGATGGGTATTATTTCTTACATGAATAGCGACACTAAAAACAAATGTTTGTTCAAAGTGAATCTTTCTCTTGAACCTCCAATTAGCCACTTTTACACAGTGAAATCACCCACTTTTACACAGTGAAATTACCCTATAGATTAAAAGTATCTTACTATTTATGTGTGTTTCTTCAATGTTAGTGTGTCAGCCCTTATAAGCAAGAGCCATCAACATTTATATCTGCACATGAGTAAAGTCACATTATTATAAAACTTTGGATGCTGAAATTACACGCACACTCTTTTCATGCAGTAAGGTGCTACATAGTTGAAAGGTAGAAATTAACTCAAGATGGCTATGAAGAATCCAAGAAGGCATTTATCTGATAAAGGATGGAAGTATATATGGCATATGACGTAACTACAGAGGAAAAAGGGCTGGTAGCAGTCCAGAAAGTGTTCATTTGCTGGCACAGATGCACAGTTGCTTATCTTAAATTCTTGGAGCCAGGATGTGTCTTATAAATCAGGATTTGGGGAATTTTAGAGAAGTAATATAATAATCTACTGTGTATCATGTAACATCACCTGCGGGGCTGAGAGCAGCCCCCTAGAATAAAATGTTTAGTACATCTTCAGCCAAAATTATAAATGTTTATTATATGTGGGTAATGAATGACTAGAAGTACTTTTGTGTCAGTTCAGATCAGGTTTTGTTGCCAAATGAGCTCAGATCAGGTCAGGTTTCAAACAGCCAAAGTGATTGGCCACCTTAGCTCTTTAAGATTGTGGATTGGTACCTACATATCAGTGAACATCTCTGAGTGCCTTCCTGGCCTGGGTTGTATGCTAGATGCCCTGCTTAAGTCAAACACGACAAAGCCCCTTCTCCCAAGGAGTCTAGTTGATGAGACACTTAAGCAAACCAATATTTACATGTTTGTGTTGGACACGAAAGGTAAAAAGAGAAGGAGCATCTGGATGACACTGGGGAATCTGGGAAAATGCCTAAAGAAATTGCCATCGCTAATCTCATAAGAAATATTTTTCATGAATGAACATACATAAATATTTTACATACTTCCAGAAGAAGTGTACTTCTATACTTGCTTTAGGAACCAAGCCATCAACACACCATAATATTCTAATCCTCCAAAATCCCCTGTGGGTAAAAGTAAACTTTTACTAGATTATGCCACCGTAAGAAGCCATTTCTAGATTTCGGTGGTTTACAACATAAATGGTTTTGTTTCTTGTTCATGTTACATATAGCTCGTTCCATGTGTTTTCTTTTTTCTGGGATGCAGCCTGAAGGATCAGTTCTTACCTGGGACATTGCTACTCTTAGGGAAAAGAGAAGGGGATTAATGGCAGAACCATGCCAGGACTCTCAACACATCTGCCCAGAACCGGCATGTGACACTGATATTCATAATTCACTGGTCAAAGCAAGTCACATAGTAAAACCTGATATCAGGGAAGCATAATCTTTCCACATGGATGTTCTATAGTAGCGCCCCATAAAAGAAAGGTAGCAAATGCTGACATTAATATGTCAATGTTATATATATATATATATATATATATAATATTATCAATGTAACTTTAATATAATCTACCAAATGGCTTCCTCATTCTATGGTCCATTTCCTTCATTGACCAGCTGCCCTGTCTGCTCGAATCAGTAGCAAGTCTCTCTCTACTGAACAAGTAGTGAGTCAATTCCCTCGACTAGTGAGAGGGCCATTCCTATCAAATGGAAAATGGGTCTCAGGTAGTGAAAATGGGAGTTTGGAAAGAGGGAGGTTGATGAATATACTAAAGAGTATAACAATTAGAAGCTTAAGAAGAGATATCGATAAACAAAAGGCAACTGGGTCTTTGGAAATGGGTAAAAAGTTCAACAACAACAGCACAACAACAATAGCAAAAGAGACCAAACATTTCTGGAATCATATTTTGAACTATTTCAGTCATTTAAAAAATAAAACATATCTGCATAGAGCTATCATTGGATGAATGTACTGTGATCATTCAGAAAGATTCAAGCTGGAAAATTCATACACATATTTGACAACCTAGAAACATTTGTTTCCAATCATGTGTCCACTGGATAAGGAGCATAAAATAAGATGCAAGGATGGGAGATAGAGGATTAAGCAACTGTTTCCAAGTTCAACACATGATAATTTAACAACTTTTTGTCTGTGGAATATATGGTGATCCGTGGAGGAAAGAGGAGAAGCTTTATAAAAGATAATAATACTAGTAAATATACTGCACTCTGTCTCTCTCACTCTCTTAAACACAATATCTTGTTTTGGTCTTCCTATGATCATAGATTTATAAGAAATTGTAGAGGTCCCAGAAAAGAGGAAGAAAAAAAATTACTAATGGTATCAAAATATGTATGTATATGAAATATTGCATACTGCATGTATATTATATATAGTAAGTGAAAGTCCGAGGCTATATAAAAAGATTATGTTCCTATATTTATGAAGAAGGCTAACTATAAGTTATACTTTTTTTCAAAATCTTGCTTCGAGACAGAATCAAAAGAAGTGGAATTTAGTTGAATCAAAAGATTTAAGATCTTGAAACATTAGTCATACGCATATGTATTTGGTTATAGTGATTTCCTATAAATATTATTTAAATATTACCTGAAATTCAATAATCTCATAATTCAATGTATGTGATTATGATTGTTACATATTTCTGTTTTTTAATATTTGATGAATAATATCAATTCTGGCCCTTGTTTGCAAACAGCAGAAATAACTTTGACTATTCAAAGCAGAAAGAGAATTTATTATAAGGGTATAGGTGCTTCTGGTTAGGATGTATAAACCACTGTTCCCACTCTAACAAAGAGAGCAAGGCAGACAAATTATAAAATTATGGTTTTGTCTTTTTTTCCTTTAGAGAACGGAAGATAAAAAGATACATAAATGAATTACATTCCAGAAAGGGAAGAATACTTCCTAGGAAAGAAGCCCAACCCATGGGCACAGAAGAGGAGGGGAAGATACACCATAGACAGAGGTAAAGAGGAACTAGCCAAATTTTTAATAAACCTGTACTAGCCACACATGGCTGTCGTGTTGGGTGGGTACCCCAAGGAGGTCCTGTGAGAGTGTATTCATCCATGATCATCAGGGCCTTCTCTGAATATATGTTTGGTCAGCTGGAAGCAGAGCAGAGGGCCAGAGGGAGATCCTGGCCCTGAGGCCTTACAGCCACACAGGGCAGTGCTCCAAAGCCTGGGGACAGGGAAGAAGGGAGAGAGAGGTTTCCTGGAAGGTGAACAAGTACATAGTGCCTGAAAGCTGGGGACATGACAGTAGAGCTAAGAAATATCATCCCTCATGTCACTCAGGGCCTTTATCCCAGTGCAATGCAGTAGCAGGCAAGAGCTAAGGGCAAATCAGCAAAGTAGAAATTGATTTTGTGAGGCTCCGAAAGTCAGAAGTGGGATGCAGAGCCTGGAGAATACCACAGGAACCCCCCCAAAATGGGTGGCATGGAAAGAGAGTCATTGGGCTGTAAAACATAAAGAATCACATTGGTGCTTAGATCAACTAGTCCCGATCCCTCTCATGAAACATTTGAAACCTCTGGTGAACTGACAGATCTAACAAAAGCCACAACAAACCTCAGACCCAGCTCAATGTAGATTGGAATTCTTCTACTTCATCCCCTGCAGCCTGACACAGGCAGAGGAATTCCTTTTTCTTGAGTCAATAATATTGACAGTCCTTTTACCCACAATTTCTGACATGAAATGAAAAATCGTGTGGTATGCAAGCAAGCAGGGCAATTTGATCCATCAACACAATACATAGTCAGCAGAAGTAAACTCAAATGTGTCCAAAATGTTGGAATTAGCAAATAAGAATTTCAATATAAATATCTTTTAAAAACTAAGGGAAAAGGTGGCCGACATGTGGAGAGAGATGGGAAATTTCATTTCAGTCTAGTACTAGGAGCTCTTACCAAATTTAAAAAAAAAGAAAGAAATTCTAGGATTTATAAATACAATATCATAAATATTGAATTCATTCAACTTATTTTACAGGCACCTAGAAAAGCAGAAGAAACGATCAGTAAATTCAGAGTCAGATGAATTGGAATTATCCAAACTAAAATGGAAGGAGAAAAAAAATGTTTAAATAACTGAGAGAAGCAGCCCAAAGCATCAAATGTACATGTATCAGATTCCAAGAAGTATATTAGGAAGAAAATGGAGCCGAAGAAAATGGAGCCAAAAAATGTTTGAAGAGATGGCCAAGACGCGTCCAAAACTGATGAAAGATATCAACTCACAAATCCAAGATGAAAAGTGTAATGAATCTCAAACAGGATAAATACAAAGTCAAACATCTGAACCCCAAAGATAAAGAGCATATCTTAAAAGCAGATAACACACACAATACATTCTGGTGAAAAAATAATAATAATTGTAGTAGACTTCTCATCAGAAATAAAAGCCATATGACAATGGCAAAACTCTTTAAAATGCTGAAGAAAAAAGAAAATTGCCAGTTTAGAACTCTATACCTTATGAGAATAGCCTTCAAAAAATAAGGTGAAATGAAGTTCTTTTCAGACAGATGAAACTTGAGAGGATTTGGCTCTAGCAGAAATGCATTTAAAAAATGCTATAAGAGGGCCTTCCCTGGTGGTCCAGTGGTAAAGAATCCACCTTACAATGCAGGGGACCGGAGTTCAATCCCTGGTCAGGAAGCTAAGATCTCACATGCCGCGGGGCAACTAAGACTGAGTGCCACTACTGAGCTTGTGCACCTCAACTAGAGAGCCTGCGTGCCACAAACTACAGAGCCCACATGCCCTGGAGCCTGCGCACCACAACTAGAGAGAGAAAACCCGCATGTCACAACTAGAGAGAAGCCCACGCGCCACAACGAAAGATCCCTTATGCTGCAACCAAGATCCCACGTGCTGCAACTAAGACCCTACACAGCCAAAAATAAATTAAATAAATAATGAATCTTTTTAAAAAATGCTATAAGAGTTTCTTCAATCTAGATATATCAGACAATACCCAGTGAAAAATAGGTTACACAGCTCAGGTCCTGTGGTCATCTCTTGTTCTCTGTTCAGGTGTTCAGTGTCTGCAAAGTCTCAGTAGCAAACCAAGAGTTATTTTTTCAAAAGAAGAAAAGCAAACTGAGGAAGAGGGTGTGACTTTTCTCCAGGCTTGCTGTTCTGATTTTTCTGTGAGCTCTTTACACACACTCCATATCCCATCCTGATCTGCCATAAACATTTCGAGTATCATTGGATCCACTGGCCCTGAGTCAAATGGTAGAGCTGATTCAGCGAAGCCAGACTTAGCTAAAGACTCTTTTCTTTGCTCTGGAACATATTTCTTGCAAAGATATCTCAAAATGTATCATGAAAATTATAATTGAAGCAAATAAAACATGTATGATGAGTTATAGCCTCCTCTGAAATAGTATAGTAATTCATTTGCTAAACATCCTGTTCCAATCATTTATTGCTGAGTGACAAACCACCCCAAAATTTAGTAGTTTAAAACTGCAACCATCATTTGTTTTACTCACAATCTGCAATTTTTCATGTCCTTGTGAGACAGAGACAGCTCATATTTGCTCCACACAATGTCAGCTGGAGTAGCTCATTTAGTGCTAAATAATGTACGTCCAAGGTGGTTCAAGCTCACAACTGTTACGCTGGTGACAGGTGTTGCCTGGAGACTTAGTTGACACAGTTGTTTGGGGGCCTCCGTTCCTCTACTCTGAGCCTCTCCGTGTGGCTGCTTGGGCTCCCTCACAGCCTGGTAGCTCAATTCCAAGAGCAAACATTCGCATAATACAGAACATGGAAGTCTCCCATCTCCTAAAATCTGGTCCTGGAAACAGTCACAGCATCACTTGTGCTGTGTTCTATTGCTCAAAAAGTCAACAAATCCACACAGAGTCAAGGGACAGGGCAAAAGTTTCACCTTTTAATGGGAAAAGTGCCAAAGAAATCCAAGACTATCTTTAATCCACCATTTACCCTTTAATCCATCCTCTACCCTTTACATCTTCATAACATTTGATGGTTTACAAAACACTTTCTCATATGTTTCTCATTTGATTTTCACACCTGCCATTCACGTAGAAAGGATAGAAATATTTATCCCCAGTTTATATAAGAAACTGAGGTTCAGAGATATCGACTATCTCAGTTTATCCTATGATGTCAGAACCTGACTTTAACTTTTCCAGTACCAAATCTAGATTTGTTATTATCTTCATTATAATGAAGGCAAAAGATTTCTATTTCAGGCTCAATGTGAACTAGGAACCCTAAATCTCTATTTTTTATGGATAATGAATTTGTCATGCAATCCCAGAATCATGTCGTTGTAAAATTAGATAAGAATGCCTCAACCTCACTATTACAATTGTGGGAGGGTCTGGAGACCCTCTCGCCATAAATCGTCTTGCCTTGTTTTGTTGGTTTTGGCTCTGGCTGTTCAACTTGTCTCAAATATACCAAATCTTTCCTTTTATCAAGTTGCATGTCAAGTCTTGCCTTCACTGCTAAACCTCCTGTAATTGCTGCAGCTGGAGGCTCTGTATCCCTTCTCTGGACTTAATCCCTGCCTCATTTACTGCTCTACAGCTCTTGGTATTTATCATACACTATTTCACGTGATGTATTTGAGTACATCTTGCCTCTAAAATTAAGAACCTGGAGGACACAGGCTGTAAGACAGTGACTCATATTTCTTTCTCATTGCTTACAGGGTCCAGTGTGGTAGTTTATACATTTCAGTGACTCAGTAAACACCTGTTGAAGAAATAGATAAGCAATTTCAAGTTAAGTGTAGTGCAAATGGTTTCCAGAAGTATTGAAACTCCTTTATTTTATTGGTTCTAAATTAGTCTTTCTACAGCTTCACTAGGCAAGCCCTGTCCTTGGTTATCTAGGATTTAGTACACCATGCAGCATACCCATCCAAATGATAACTTTCAAAATTTTATACACTTTATTCAAATCGCAGTTCCAGTTTTTGAGACTAAGTTTAAGTTTAAATAATTAAATAAGCAGCCATTCAATAGAAAGAGATCACTGAGATACCATTTAATAAATAAACTGCCTTTATTTTGCTTTAATGGAAAATAAAAGTAGAATTTCATTACCTAAATATGGCTTGTTTTCACTCATAAAAACTCATGAGTGGGTTATGTAGGAATAGCTTTCATGAATATAAGGCAAATTTGTCCGGCTTTCCTCTAACATACATGAATTAGAGCTGCAGAAAATCATGTCTTTAAGCTAAAAACACATTTTAAAAAGATCATTACTGGGACAATGGGTGTGAGATGGCAGCTTACCCTCCAGCATTGTGTTAGTTTAGGTGACACTAGCTACATTCACAGATTAAACACCAACACTTAGTGGTGTAACGCAGTTTATTTCTCACTCATCCAACAACCCATTGTGGATGTTTCTAATCTCAGTGATGCAGAGACTCAGCCTCCTTCCACCTTCAACATATGACTCTCAAGGTTCGTCTGGAAATCAAGAAGAGAACAAAAAAGTTTATATAAGACAATCAATCCAATCTTTTAAAAAATGGATTATCACTTCTTTTGTTCCCTCATTCAATAAGCAATAAACTAACAGGTGGGTATGAACCATGAGGGCTCTAAATTTAAAGATTTGGGGATGAAATGAAAAACTGTTAATGGATATTAAAGGCAGCAAAGTTCATGAGCTGCCACATAATTGTCCATATAATAGCCTTTACACCTCTGCCTTGATGAAAAACTTATAGCTCTACCAAGTAACAGATTGTATTTTTCTTTTGCCATTTTCTAAGGCAGAATTAAGATTCTCTGTTGAAATCAATTTTTATTGTGTTCTATGAAATGTTATTTTCTGCTGAATTAAAGATTTGATTTACTTTTTAACAGTTCCATTTAAAACTTAGAGTTTTCAAAATGTGATGTATCCCATGAGAAAATTAAATTGAACTATGTCTTACAATGACTCCATCACAATCACTCAGGTAAATTCATTTTAATTCAATGCTTATGACTTTAATTACAAATAAACTGATACCATTATATCATTGCGTACAATATATAATGGAAATTTTTGGTCAAGATAGTGCTATAACTTTATGCTCTGATACACTCCTCTGCTCCAAACACATGTCAATAATATGATTTAAGAAAATGTAAAGAAAAATAATAGCCAGGTTTAAAAATATGATATGATAAACAATTCTGTGGTTCATAAATAGCAGAAATACAAATCAATGAGCAAGGGAAAGCTACAGGCCTGGTGGTTTCCTAGTGTAGAAGCAGGCACTGTTCAGTGAGAGTTTGTTCCTGAATGATATCAGTAACAGGGATCTGAACCAGGCATTAAATGAAGCTAGTGGGGCTTCCCTGGTGGCACAGTGGTTGAGAGTCCGCCTGCCGATGCAGGGGACACGGGTTCGTGCCCCGGTCCGGGAAGATCCCACATGCCGTGGAGCGGCTGGGCCCGTGAGCCATGGCCGCTGAGCCTGCGCATCCGGAGCCTGTGCTCCGCAACGGGAGAGGCCCGCGTACCGCAAAAAAAAACCAAAAAAAAAAAAAAATGAAGCTAGTGGCTATGATGATTCTGCCTTCTCTGATAAAATAGAGGCTCAGAACATACTACTAATCTTCATCTACAGCTAAGCATTAACACCACGAATCTAGGGAGCCTAAAGGCGGGAAGGGCATTGGGATTAGAAGAACTCGTCTTCTCTCTCGATGTCTGGATGCACAAGCACTTCCACAGTCATCAGGGGGGAAAGAATCATCAGCCTAGACTGCACTGTAAGACTGGTTTCTGTACAGCAGAGCTAGGACCCAACGTTGGTAACTACGAAACAGCTGGAAGGGAGGGGAAACAGTGAGAGAGGGAAAAAAAGTAAGAACAACACATCAAACAAAAACGTTTCCACTCAAAATGAGGCTGTAATCCACAGTTTGAAAATATATGAAGAAACACAGTTCTAAGAAAGCCCTCCAGATGAAATTAATTTTGTAAAACAGTCTGACAAACTTCTTTTTAATATAATTGTGGCTGTATTCTTTCCAGTCTTTTTATTTTTATGTATTTATTTATTTATTTTTGGCTGCACTGGGTCTTCGTTGCTGAGCGTCCGCTTTCTCTGGTTGCGGTGAGCAGGGCAACTTTTCCTTGCGATATGTGGACTTCTCATTGCAGGGGCTTCTCTTGTTGCGGAGCACGCCTCACGGGCTTCAGTAGTTGTGGCTCGTAGTCTCAGTAGTTGTGGCTCGTGGGCTCTAGAGTGCAGGCTCAGTAGTTGTGGCACATGGGCTTAGTTGCTCCGCGACATGTGGGATCTTCCTGGACCAGGGCTCGAACCAGTGTCCCCTGCATTGGCAGGCAGATTCTTAACCACTGTGCCACCAGGGAAGCCCTGACAAAGACTTTTTAAAAGTATGTTTAAGATGACCCAAAGGAAAAAATGATGAGGTCCTATTATTCATTTAAAGCAGGGTTCTACACATTTTCTGGGTAAAGTGACAGGTAGTAAATATTTTTTGGCTTTGCTGGCCATTCTGTCTCTTCCATAACTACTCAACTCTGTTGTTATAGCAAGAAAGTAGCCATACATAATACATAAATGAATGGGTGATGTTGTGTTCCAATAAGACTGCATTTATAGAAATGTCAGTGAGCCAGATAGGGACTGAACCATTGTTACAGGCTCCTGATTTAAAGAAACATAAAATTATGAAACAAAAATAGGCAGAACTGTGGTAAGAACTGGTAGATATAAAAAAGAAAAATAATTAGAAATCTTGAAATAAAAGATATGATCATTAATGTAGAACTATGGTCAAAAAAAGAATTGACAAATTGTTTTTAAAAAACAAAGCCAAAAAAAAAGAAGAAAAGGATATAGTTCTAAAGAACATTAGGGTTTCTGTTGAACTTGGGTGGAAGATAAAAACATTACATGCATTTTAGAGTTTATTAGGAAAATAAGTATAATTAAGTGGTTATGTTTAAAACATATTTAAGGAAAACCATTAAAATAATAATACACTTTACAGCTTCCATCCCACAGAGGCGAACAAAAGGAATAGAGTCAGTATGACCAGGTACAAACATCCTGTTCTATGTAGACACACAATAGCATTGCGTTTCCCTGCCCATTTGAATTTAACAGTGACCAACTTCTTTTGGTCAGTGAGATGGAGGTGGAAGTGGCCAGTGTCGCTTGTAGGTGACAGCCTGAAGAGCTGTGGTGTTGGGCATATTCTCTTTTCTCTGCCTCTCCTACAGAAGCACGTGTCCAGATGGAGCCTGCATTGCTTTGAGTTTCTGTGAGTGAATGAGCCAGCCCACAATGATCTTGTAGAATGAGGAAAACATAACCTCGATTTGAAGCAACAAAAGTTTGGGTTTTGTTATTCCAGTATCCCAAGAACTTTCTAACTGATAGGCTTTAGCAGTCCAATTGAAACCATGAAAAGGGAAAGTTCAAGGTAAAGAAAAAAGCTGGTGAACAGAAAACAATGCAATAGTAAGACTAAATACATTATATTGGGTTGGCCAAAAAGTTCCTTCAGTTTTTAAGTAAAACTAAAAGACACATTTTTCATTTTCACCAAGAACTTTATTGAACAACGTATTCACCCTTTTGTTCCATTTTTCAGGCAACTTCATAATTCCATCTTCCCAAAACTTTTTACCTTTTTGAACAAACAACTGTTCCCGGTGCCTTTTACAGTCTTACAGAGAATTTAAATTTTTTTCCATTAAGAGAATTCTGTAAAGACTGAAATAAATGGAAACCCAAAGGTGCAAAGTCTGGTGAATAAGGCGGATGAATCAGACTGTTCCCAGCCAAGCTGCAACAGTTTTTGTGTGGTCATCAAACAAACATGTGGTCTTGTGTTATCCTGATGGAAGATTGTGCATTTTCTGTTGACTAATTCTGGACGCTTTTCATCGAGTGCTGCTTTCAGTTGGTCTAATTGGGAGCAGTACTTGTGGGAATTAATTGTTTGGTTTTCTGGAATGAGTTCATAATAGAGGACTCCCTTCCCATCCCACCATATACACAACATCACCTTCCTTGTTTGAAGACCAGCATTTGGTGTGGTTTGTGGTGGTTCATTTCACTTGCCCTATGATCTCTTCCATTCCACATTATTGTACAGTATCCACTTTTCATCGCCTGTTACAATTTGTTTTAAAAATGGAACGTTTTCATTATGTTTAAGTAGAGAATCTCATGCAGAAATATAGTCAAGAAGGTTTTTTTTTCGCTTAACTTATGTGGAACCCAAACATCAAAGTGATGAACATAACCAAGCTGGTGCAGATGGTTTTTAGCGCTTGGTTTGGATATTTTGAGTATGTCAGCTATCTCCTACCTGGTATAACATTGATTGTTCTCAATTAATGTCTCGATTTGATTGCTATCAACTTCAACTGGTCTACCCGACCGTGGAGCATCCTCCAGTGAGAAATCTCCAACACAGAATTCACAAACCACTTTTGACACTTTCGATCAGTCACAGCACCTTCTCCGTACACTGCACAAATTGTTTTTTGTATTTCAGTTGCGTTTTTACCTTTCTTGAAATAATAAAGCATAATATGCTGAAAACGTTGCTTTTAATCTTCCATCTTCAATATTAAAATGGGTACACAAAAATTCGCCAATTTTGATGTCTCGTTTTTAAGTTTATTTATTTATTTTATTTTTGGCTGCGTTGGGTCTTCGTTGCTACTCACAGGCTTTCTCTAGTTGCAGTGAGTGGAGGCTACTCTTTGTTGCGGTGCACGGGCTTCTCATTGCGGTGGCTTCTCTTGTTGCGGAGCACAGGCTCTAGGTGTGCAGGCTTCAGTAGTTGTGGCACATGGACTCAGTAGTTGTGGCTCGTGGGCTCCAGAGTGGCAGGCTCAGTAGTTGTGGCTCACGGGCTTAGTTGCTCCGTGGCAGGTGGGATCTTCCCAGACCAGGGCTCAAACCCTGGTCCCCTGCATTGGCAGATGGATTCTTAACCACTGCGCCACCAGGGAAGCCGGATAAGTCTTTTATTAAATGCATGCTGATATGACAGCTGTCGCATACAATCTAACAAAATTGTTTTGAATGAAGTTAAAGACAACTAAGTACTACTAGAGCCATCTTACGGAAAAAAACCTAACGAACCTTTTGGCCAACCCAATAAATCACAATAAATCTAAGTAGATTAAACTCATCTATTAAGAGAAAGACTTGGACAGAAATTAAAATTATATGCTTCTTAATAACAGGCTTTAAAAGCACACCCAAACACTGTGCATTAGCTCAAATCTTCTAAGAAGCAGACACGAAGACAGGATTCAATGTGCAGGAAATCTATTGGATAAACACCTGTTCGGACAAAAGGGAAAGGTGCAGAATGTGGGGAGCCTCCTGACTGTGATGCAGGCCTGAACCCTGTGCAGGACAGGAGGCAGGAAGGACCCAGCAGGAGAGTCTGGATTGCAGTGCAGTTCCAGGGATTTGTGACACTAATTGAGAGTCCCTGAGTCAGTCACCTGGTTTAAGAGCTCTGCATGTCTGAGAAGTACACCTGCATCAGTTCCACTGATCTGCTCAGTCTTCTGCTGGGAGTGGTCAGTGGAAAACCTGGCTCATTATGAACATGGTGGTAGATCCAGAGGAGCAGCTGCTGGGGCACCTGGTCAATTATGCTTCCTGATCAGAGACCTGAGCCACACGTTTCCATGGCTACCAAAACCAGAAAGTTACATATAAAGGGAAGGGAAATTTCTATCAAACAAAACCTTAACAAAGGAAAGCAGCATAAGAATATTGACATTAGACAAAATAGTTAAAGGCTAAAAACATTTAAAGGACTAAAGAAAGAAACTAAATAATAGTGTTGCAGGGGAAAAAATGGGGCGAGAGAGGATGGTCATGTCCCAGGTCTCAGGTGAGTCCCTGGGATGGGCCGCCAAGTGACGGTCTTTATCTTCACGCAGGAAGGAATTCAAGAGTGAGCCATGAGCAAAGTGAAAGCAGGTTTATTTAGAGAGATACACACTCCATAGATAGCATGTGGTTCGTGTGAGACGAGGCCCAGGCTGTGCAGGGTAATTTCATAAGCTAATGAGTGGGAGGGTTATCCCAAGTATTTTGGGGAAGAGGTGGGGATTGCCAGGGAACTGGGCCACTGCCCACTTTTTGGCCTATTATGGGCAGCTTCAGAACTGTCATTGGTGCTGGTGGATGTATCATGTGGCTAATGTATTACAATGAGTGTATAATGAGGCTCAAGGTCCACTGGAAGTCAAATCTTCTGCTGTCTTGGACTTAGTTGGTTCTAACCAGTTTATGTTGTATCCTCAATGGCTGTGTCATTCTTTTAAAGGTTGTGCTCTACCCCCTTTCCTCCTGTCTCAGTAGTTCCAAAAGGAACTCATGGTGGCTTAGCACTGTGTCAGCCCAGCTAAACTGGAGTTCGGCTTCTCAGAATTCCTTTCCATGTTTGTTTCCAGATGAGGCTTGGTGTCAATAGAAATTTGCATGAAATTGGGAAGGCAGAAGTTGTAATAGTCACCTTGGTGCTCAGCTGAGCTGCTACAGTGCCTGGGACAGCTCCTGAGTCCAGAGCTTCTCTGATTTCTGCACCAATGTCCACAGTTGGACAGCTGGGGCAAAGGGCACCAGCTTTTTCTGCAGTTCAGCTGCATAACAGCAAGGTCAAGGCTTGCAGGCAGTGAGATACAGACACAGGTTCCAGCTTGTGTCCACCATGTTCCTATTTATTCTTGCTCTGCCCACTTCATGGCCAGTTCCTTCCTGGCTCTTGCCCCGCTGCCCTCAGGCCCAGCACCAGAGGAGACACAGACAGTTTAATCAGAGTCCATGGTCACATTCGGTCAAACCTCTGCACTGAATCCCTCCTTCAACATTCCGCACAGAGGTTCTGATTCTCTGACCTTGCTCTGACTGATAGAGAAGAATCATCAAAGACAATGGGATGATTAAGAGGGATAACAAAGAGAAACTCAAAAAAACACAGTCATGGTAGAATTTAACACACTTCTATTAGAAACTGAAAGATCAAAGACAAAAAAAATAGTAAATATATAAAAGATCTGAACAACAATATTAACAATATTGATTTAACATGTATAAAAATGTTTATACATGTTAAAATATATATTTTATACATGTATTAGATATATATATATATATATATATATATATGCCCAGAAAATAGAAAAAAAAATTTGTACACAAAAGATATTGTCCACAAAGTAAGTTTCAATAAACTGTAAAGAAATTATATTATATACAACATGTTTCAGATCATAATTAAACTAAGTTAGAAACTATCAATAAGAATATAGTAAAATATTTATGTGTGTGGAAACTAAAAACTGCTAAATAATCTTTGAACCAAAGAGGACACAATCATGGAAATTACAAAATATTTAGAGTGATTTTTCTACATGCTACATATAAAAATATGTGTGGTAGCGGGCTTCCCTGGTGGCGCAGTGGTTGAGAGTCTGCCTGCTGATGCAGGGGACACGGGTTCGTGTCCTGGTCCGGGAAGATCCCATGTGCCCCGGGTCGGCTGGGCCCGTGAGCCATGGCTGCTGAGCCTGCGCGTCCGGAGCCTGTGCTCAGCAACGGGAGAGGCCACAACAGTGAGAGGTCCACGTACCACAAAAACAATAAATAAAAAAAAATAAAAAATAAAATATGCACCAAGTATTCAGCTCAAAAAAACTAAAAAAGAATGGTTTACTTTATTTTTTTTTTTACTAAAGAAAGTAGAAGAAAGGAAATAATAAAAATAAGGGGACAATTAATAACTGCAAAGCTACGAAATAATGGAATGGATTAAGAAAACCAGGTTGAACCTCCAGAAAGACTATTCAAGAAGAAAAGAGAGAGAGATGATACACCAAACAGTGTTAAATTAAAAGAGGACCAGCCACAGATACTTGAAAATTCTAAAAAGTCATAGGACATACTAGGACAATTTGGGGCAATAAAAATATTTATAATTTTGACAAAATGAACAATATTTAGAAAAATATAAATCACTAAAACTCAAGATAAAATGGAAAACCACAATAAAGCAATGAACCTTACAGAAATTGGATTATTAATAGTTAGATTATTTGTTAAATTCTACAAATGATCCAAGGCCCAGCTGGCTTTCAAGGTAACCTTGACTCCAAGGAAAAATGTATTGTTTTATATAAACTGTTACAGAAAACTACAGGAACAATAGCAACAAAGCAACAGTCAACACCACCAAGGAATATACAAGAAAAGTATAGACCAATCTCACATATAAACATAGATGCTAAAACACAAAATAAAATGCAAGCAAGTATAAGTAAGCTATTAAAAATTAATATATCATGAACAAGAAAAATTTATCTCAGGTGTCAAGATGATTCAACATTAGAAAATCTATTATTTATACACCATAGTAACAAGTGAAGGAGAAAAATGATACAATCATCAAAGTAGGTGCTGAAAATATAATAAATTGTTTAAAATTATGCTTATAATTTAAAATTTTTAGTAAACTTGGAAAAGAAGGTTATTTCCTTAGTCAATGAAGAATATCTGTGAAAAACCTAAAGCAAGCATTATCTTTAATTGTAAAGACTTAAACGTATTATTTTAAATCGAAAATAAGATAAAGATGACTATCATTACCATTTTATTTAACATTTTATTGGAAATTCTAGCTAGCGCACTAAGATAAGTAAAAAATAAAAGATACAAGCATTAAAAAGACGTGCCTATCTTTATTTACAGGTGACCCAATTGCATGGAAAATCCATAGAAATATACAAATTATTTAAAATATTGGCAAGTCAAGAAAATTCACTGGTTGTGATATCAGCGCACAAAATCAATAGCAGTTCAATACTCTAACAATAACCACTTAGAAAATATAAAAGAAAACAAGATTCCATTCAAAATAGCTTCAAAACCTGTAGATGTTATGGTTCTACCCAACAAAATATGGATGGGGAGACTCAAAAATATGAAGTTTCAACTGCCCCAAAATTCATCTATAAATTCAATGTGATTACAATAAAAACCCTAACACATTTTTAAGGAATTTGACATAGTTATCCTAAAATTTACTTGGAAAATTAAAAGGCCAGGAATAGTCTAGACAATTCTGAAAATGAGCATTAAACAGGGACTTGTCCTATGAGATAGAACTTCCTATATTATTGTAATTAAAACAGTGATGTATTAGGCCAAGGATAGGCAAATTGACAAAGCATACAGAATACAAAGATCGGAAACAGACCCAGACATACATCAAAAGTATTGTGTAATACAAGTGTCCTTACAAATTACTCAGAAACCACGAATTATCCAACAAATGGTACAGGGACGGTTGGTTTTCCTTATGCGGGAAACATCAGGTATCTACCCCTACTATACACAGAAATAAATTTCAAGTTCAGTAAATACCTAAAAGTGAAAATTAAAACTTTATGAAGAAAAAATGTAAAAAAAAAACTATGAACTTGAGGAAGGGGAGAATTTCTTAAATGACACTCAATGATCTCTTTTTATTTAAATGAATAGCTGTATTTGACGAGTGGGCATTGCATCTCTGCATGACTAATTTTCTAATTTCTAAGCTCTAATAAACATTTAAAAAACTTGAAATTCTAATTAGTTTTACGTCAAAGATATTTGTGGTCATGCTTCCACCATTGAAAACGTTTATATAGCGTTACCCGGAACAACTCCTGTCACTTCTGAAACACGCAACAAATGTAAATCAGATGAAATGCCAGGGCTTAGCTTTTACGGTGTCAGTGCAACAGTGACAGTGCAGGAGCTCTGTTCCACACAGAATCAAGTCAAACAGAATCCTCACGGGAGTTCAGTGTGTGTTCTGTGAACTACAGTCTCAGCCCAAGCCCACTTCATCCAAAATGTACCTTCCAGTTACATTTTCTTCCCTAACCTTGCTCCTTAATTATTCAGCATAGACAATTTTTCCAGGCCAGTAGTAAGGATTTTTTTAATCGGCTGGAGAATGGTGGTGTTGGGAGCTTGGGAAGTCTAAATTACTAGCACTGTTACCCTCCCATTCCTAGTACCATATGGCTGAAATATGCTGAAGAGAAAAGTAACAGATGGTTTATTTCTCTCCCTAGAAATTTCGATTTAGCAGTGACATACTTGGTAGCAGTTTGAAATGGAGAGACAGCATTTAAAGAAAGCTGAATTAAGTTGTTCTATTAAATTCTGCAGACACACCGGTATAAAAGGGGGCAGTTCCAGCACCTCCCACTGTCACCTTAGGAAGAAACACGGTGTCAGAGAAACAAGGACATGGAGACAAGGGAATCCCTCAGAGTGAAGAGAGTCACAGCACCCAGTGACATTTACAAGGAAAGAGGTAAATGAAAAGAATCATTAACCATAAAATTTCTCACCTTCCACTGTGCTTCAATTACAACCTGAGTCAATGGAGTGACTACATTCAGTTAAGTGATTAGAAGAATAAACCATGCTCTGTCCAATTCAGAATATGCTTTTGTTGCATTTTTGATTGCCTATATAATTATTATAGCACCTGTATGCTTTTAATGCCATGACAAGATTTTGGGTTAGGATAGAGGGGGAGAAATTTGCTATTTGTGTGTGTGTGTGTGTGTGTGTGTGTGTGTGTGTGTGTATGTTCATTCATCTGACTGTCTCTACACACAGGATTCACAGTAGAAATCAAGCAGATTTTGGAATCAGATGATCCTAGGTTGAATCCTACTTCCTCCAAGTACGTATTTGTGACCTGGACAAGTTACTTAGTGAATCTCAGTTTTCTTACCTGTAAAATAGAAATTATAACACCTACCAGACATTAGTTAAAAGAAAGGATTGCTTAAATGCATAAAGTATAATAATAACATAACACAATAAAAAATTGTCCTGTCTACTGGTGGGGCAAACTGATAATGGACTGCCAGTCCCTCAGTATTCTTACCAGCCTTTTAAATCTTTTGGGAAATGCTATTTTCTGAAGGTACTGAAATACGTCTACAATTAGGTATTAATCACATGAAAGAAAATTCCATAAAATGTAATTAACTGTTTTGTTCTTGTTACACTTAAAGTTTGTGCTCATCACAATTAAAATTTACCAAATCTTTTAAAGGCTGTTTATATGAATTTCTACCTAGATATAGCCACATCTATCAACTAAAACATACTATTGCACTTCACAGGGATCTTCCGAGTCTTGTGAAATATTGAGCATGTTCTTGATTGAAAATCTAGAATCCAGAAAATAAAAGGTTCTTAGTTTCAATTTCAGAAGGCTTAATCTAAAATCCACGCACAATGGATTAGACTGTAAGATCTTCAGCAAAAGATTGAAAGCCTTTGCTTTAGACGACCCCATTTCTTCCATTCATTCAGTTATTTATTGAAGTAATTACCAAGAGCCAACCAGATTGTAATTACTCTTCTATTTGGCCCCTAGAGAAACAAGTAGCTCACACTCCAGGATCTTCCATCTCCATACCTGTACATCACCCAGCTACCCTCTTCCATTTAAGCCTCTTCAGAATTACCAATTCCTCCCAGAAATCAAACTTCATGCAAACCTGCACACTCTCCTTGACACTCCTGTATTTAACCACACAACCCTCGGGAATCCCCGAAGTCCCTCCTTCATAGACACATTAATAAGTTGTGCGATGACCAGTATAACTCAGCAACTCATTCAGTAATTTCTAGGTATCTGTGTTGTTTGCACTGATATCAATGGTATTTTTAGCAAGGAAAGAGATTACTGATTAACTTGCGCCTTGTAAGATAAACAAGGCTGTCACACAAAAGTTATCTAGTTCCTCTGTGATCATAAATACTAACTTCTTAGATGTATTTCTTTTCCCGTTGAAGGCAATAGTTATTATAAGAATATAGAATGACTATGGGTTGGACACTGGGATCACTTGCTTTTAAGAACAAACACAAGTCAGGGGAGACGGTTTCAGGAGAGCAGGGAGATTTAGCTGTGAGCCTGGGAGGGGGTGGGTGTGACGGTGCTTTGCGAGGATGACGGGATGACCTAGAAGGAAACTGTGATGGGATGACTCCTTCTTTCGTGCCATTAAATCACTTGAACTCGTGTTAAGTAAAATTAAAATATTCGAAGGAAATAAAAGTGATACAAATTTGAGATGGCCACAAAGGAGTGAAGGAAAGCTCACCTATTGGGTCAACTATAGGTTTTGTTATAATTCAGCAGCCAAAATCCTTGCAAATCTTTCTTTGGTTGGCTCTCACCACCAACAGGTCTCCATCTGCCTACTCCAAAAATTTCACAGATTATCGTTCTAACTGCTTTCCTAGTTGATAGATTAATCACTGATCATTTGCTAACCCATTATTACAATAGGTTCTACTTTTATTTGACTATCACATCATTTTGGGGACTTTTTATTTAAGTGCAATACTCATACAAAAAGCATATGTATCCTAAATGTACTACTTGATGGATTTTCACACAACGAACACAGCTGGGTAAGTAGAGCCCAGACAAAGATTCAGAACATTGCCAGCACCCCCAGAAGCCTTCTGTAGAGGAGGGTAACAGTTATTCTGACTTCTAACAGCCCATATTAGTTTTGCCAGTTTTTACACTTTATATAAATGCAGTCATACAGTGTGTATTCTTTTGTGTGTCTGACTATTTTCCGCTTAATATAACATTTGTGAGGTTCATCCATACCACTGCAAGTAGGGGTAGGTCTTTTGCTTTCATTGCCAAATGGCGTGATATTAGGTGAATGTACGACAGTTTGTTTTTCCATTCTAATGCTAAGGCCATTTGAGTGCTTTTCATTTTGGAGCTACTATGACAAGTACCACTATGAACATTCTAGTGCTGTAAAACCACCGTGAGCTACCGCATAAAGCAATGTTTCTTGGGAAACAATATGTTTACATTTTCAATCTACTAATGCTTACTTGTTATTTGCTACACACTAGCCCATGTTCTCAGTACTGTATAAGTATTTATTTTATGAGGCTCTTGACCATCTTTTGAGGTTCCTACTATTATTATTCCCATTTAACTTCTGAGGAATTAAGACAGCGCAAGATTCTGGAAAACCAGAATTTAGATCCAGGCAGCCTGGCACTGAAGTCTGAGATGGACTTTTAAAAATACATCTAGTGAACATTAATAGGTATTGAATAATGATTAGTTGCCCTCGTTTCTTGGCACCTGGGGAGACAATGGGGGTTAGACAATTAGAGTCCAGGGCATCTACCTTGTGTGAAACTCTGGGATATTTCCTAGTCATAGGAACTTTTTATTTTTCTTTCCTTGGCTCCTGTGTATTGGCCGAACTTTTTTCCTTTCCACAGAAACTGAGCTTCTAAGGAGGTTCTCTCTGCTCCCCACCCAATGGTTTCACAATTTCTCCCTGCATTCTCATAGGCGTTGGGAGATTCTGTGCCAGCAGAATTGGGAGGTCTACACGTTCTTCCTTCTTAGGACAGCCTCCCCACAATCGTTTTCCCATCTCACGGCAAGATAAGAAGCATAGATGTATATTCTCCCAGTATTTATAACTCCCTTATTCATATCACAAATTTACTTAGCACTTACTACGGGCCCAGAAAGTGCTAGGCATTATGGTAAATATAAAATGGAATAAGACAGAATCAATGATCTTAAGAAGCATACAGTCTAAGAGAAGAAATAGGATTTCATTTTGAAAAGTATGGTATATGAAACATATGTGAAAAAGGGGTGATATTAAAAAGGTTTAACATCTATGAAGGTATTAACAGTGGTCAATTAGGATGCATTTCAGGTGCAGACGAAGGCATGGCTGACCAGTTGGGTAGCCCCTGAATAGCTGCCTGACATGTCTGAGGGATGGGACTGGACAGGAGGCTGTGGCCAGAGCAGGGAACACCTCGGATGCCGAGTGACGTGGCTTGACTTTTTCTCTAAGCCCCATGGAGCCACAGAGCAGCCCTGCCCATGCTTAAGCTACAAGAGGGCTACGTTTAGGGCCTGTTTCTCAGCCCTTTAGCCTACTGGAGACCCAAAGCCACAGAATAAAGAGGATTGTTCTTTCCTATTCTTGTGACTTTATTTCTCAACACCCCATGACCTTAGAATTTTTCCACTCGCTACAGCTTGCTCGAAGTCCACACAGAGCAGATCTGGTGAGCTGTGTTTGGACATGTGGAATATTGCAGAGTTGTCATCCCTGGAGAAGCCAACAGCCAGCTGAGTCTTTGACTTGTGTGTGCCAAAGAATAACTGAAATGAAAACAGCACAAATGGATGCACAAAGCAACTGGAATGTCCCTCAGCCAGCTTGCCGCTCTGACACTTGTCCTCCTTTTCACAATGTTTCCCACTTTTGAATCTACTAAGTAAGCCAAGGAAGCAAAGGTTAAGCTGGGGGCTGGGCCAGTCCCAGTGGAGTGAAACAAGCAAAGGAATGGAGAGAGAGAGATCTCAAAGAGACACTTCTTTTGAATTAACCTCCATAAGCATGTTCCCTTTAGCACTCTTATTTTTTCTTGAATGTGTCCTTTTGGGAAATGGTTTGCTAATTCTTCCCATATGAACTGAGCACCGTTTTGTCCACCAAGGATTAGTTGCCTAAGTGCATCAGCTTGGTTTATAAAACAGGGTTGAAAATCTCTTGGATCTCTCTGCAGGAAGGACGGCATGGTAGGGACAAGTGTGACCGCTGGTCTGAGACTCCTTTGGGTGTGACTTTGGGCTACACAATATGCCTGCTCTAAGGTCTTGGGAGGGTTTCTTACTGTCATTTTTCTCATCTGTAAAATGAAGATGATGATGTTAACTGCCTCGTGTGGAGTACTGAAGATTAGATGAGTTATAATATGTGTAGAAAAGAACTCGACATATAGTAAGCACACAAAATGTGAGTTGTTTCTATTATAAGTATTAATATTCTGTGTTTTCCTATGTGTCTTTCTATTCCACAGTAAGAAAGTATAGCTACCCCTCTGTTAATGAAGCCTAGCTATCTATTACCACAAACTCCTAAAGATGCATGTATCTCTCCAAACCACAAATCACTAAAAGAAATACTAAAACTTTTAGAAATGTAATAGAAACTCAGAGGTTTTTGCATACATTTTCCTCTGAAATGGTAGGTCTCTATAAAGCCCTCTTTCTAATTATCTGGACAAGCCAGGGTTCTCTGAATGAAAACAACTAATCAAAGACAAGATCATTAAAATACCTGCTAGCTTACTGGATGAAAATGTTGAATCAATATTATTGATTATTCGTAAAAGAGTAATTGTGAGGGTGTGTCATCTGGCTGAACAAGTAACCCTTTCCTCCTCACCACTCCTCAAAGTGTGCTTGCAAAGATGTGCTTTGCACACAGAACCTTCCCAGAGGGAGCAGCAATGGTTAGGGACAGACTTTACAGTTATAAACACCCATTAAAGAAGGGAAGTTCACACAGATGCTGAGAAATGGGAGAAACCATCTATCCAGAAATCATGTGACTTGGATTGCACTATTGATTTGGGGAGTGCCCGTCTGTTCAACTACAGCACAATTCCCTTGCTTTTTGCTTCAAGGTGGTCATCTGTAAGATGTTACGTTTTCCTTACAGTGACTCTGAGACATTTAACCAGATGAAAAGCAAAATAAAACTGTGAGGTGCTTTGAGTTCCACAAAGCAATCAAGGACAGATACTAGAGAGTATCACCCATATTGACAGATGGCACTCTGTTAGTTTCAGTAAGATATTCAGGACCAGCTAATTGTTATTTTATGAGGAAGTAGGTCAGCAGG
>NW_006783500.1:1681495-1691245 GCF_000442215.2 Lipotes vexillifer
TAATTGTTATTTTAGGAGGAAGTAGGCCAGCAGGAAGCACCAAGCTATAAAAAAAAAAATAAAAAAAAAAACACAAACACCAACAAGAACAACAAAAAATACTAGCATGTGTGTGATGAACAATTCTTTGAATTATTCACTTTCATCACTGATTGCTTAATTGAGTCGTATAGGTTACAAAACTCCAAAACACCCTCTGCAACTCAAGATATAGCAAGTCTTTCCAGCTTGGAAGGATCTGTCTGAAATATACAAAGGGCTCTGTTTTAAAGGGGAACCTGGCTAGGAGGACATAAGGAAGCTTTTCACAGCTTCTCACCCAAATTTGTTTAAAATTAAAGAAACAGTTGAAAATACAATGCAAGGAAATTAAGACTCTTGGGCAAACCTGTGCCAGAATCTGGAGGGATTTCCAGGAACGTCAAACTACTGGGCAGAGAGAAGAGCCCTGAGAGCAGGGTGTGCTCGGTGCTTTAGTTGCTCACAGACAACAACTTTCCAAATGGGCAGAAAGTCAGGAATGGAGACTCAGGAAAAAAAAGACTCCATCATAAGCCAATGGAATTGTCAGGTAGAACATAACAGTAATAATGGGGCTAAAAGGTGGTAATTAGCTTGTCTAACAGTAGAAAAATAGTGGTGCTAAGGTCTACTGACATACCATTTGCATAGAAAAAGTAGGCTATTTATTTAAGTGAGGGTAGAGACAAAAACTTCAAAACCTGCAACAAATTGAAAATGGTGCAGTTAAAGGAAAGGGAGAAAGGAACATAATTCTTAACTCCTATATTAAAAACAGACCCCTTGACGTTACTTAAACTACTTTAGAATGATGTTTGTCATCCTCTAAAGGATGTGAGAAAATATTTCCTGTATGAAATAGGAGAGAAGGTTATGAAGAGAATGAAAGAAAAGAAAGTCAGATAAGATTATGAGACATGAGTGATAACCAAAAGACATACAAGAAAACTAAAAATGCAGTTGTAACTCAGAAATTCCACTCCTGGGTGGGCACCTAAACCTGGAAACATTCTTACACAGGTGTGTGAGGGGTTGTAAATAGGGATGTTTATCATGTGGTAATCTATCATAGCAAAATCTGACAAAAACCCTAATGTCCATCAGGAAAATAGAGAATAAATAAATAATTTTTAAATATTTTAAATATTTCATAGTTGAATTAAATCCACAACAAAAGCAATAAGCCCCAGAATTTGCAGCTTGGAAAATCAAATCAGAGATCTTAAGGACAAACTTGAGGAGTTTTCTCAGAAAGTGGAGGAAAATGAAGATGAAAATTCTAAGAAATAAGTCTATAGTCATGGAAGACAGAGAACCAAAATGCAACCCAAGAGTTATAGGTAATCTCAAGAAAAAGAAAACTACTGGAATAGATGTGATCATAAAAATATTCCAGAGGGGGAAAAAAAAATCAATGAATAACTGCACTAAATGATCTGAGTATTGCAGCTCTATTTACAATAGCCCGGAGATGGAAACAACCTAAGTGTCCATCATCGGATGAATGGATAAAGAAGATGTGGCCCATATATACAATGGAATATTACTCAGCCATAAAAAGAAACGAAATTGAGCTATTTGTAATGAGGTGGATAGACCTAGAGTCTGTCATACAGAGTGAAGTAAGTCAGAAAGAGAGAGACAAATACCGTATGCTAACACATATATATGGAATTTAAGGAAAAAAAATGTCATGAAGAACCTAGGGGTGAAACAGGAATAAAGACACAGACTTGGACTTGAGGATATGGGGAGGGGGAAGGGTGAGCTGTGACAAAGCGAGAGAGAGGCATGGACATATATACACTACCAAACGTAAAGTAGATAGCTAGTGGGAAGCAGCCACATAGCACAGGGAGATCAGCTCGGTGCTTTGTGACCGCCTGGAGGGGTGGGATAGGGAGGGTGGGAGGGAGGGAGACGCAAGCGGGAAGAGATATGGGAACATATGTATATATATAACTGATTCATTTTGTTGTGAAGCTGAAACTAACATACCATTGTAAAGCAATTATACTCCAATAAAGATGTTAAAAAAAATGATCTGAGTATTAAGATCAAAAGTGTTCACCATATTCAAGGCAAAAATTCATGAAAAACAAGAAATAGAACCACACTGAATTATGTTCTGGAAAAAAAAAAAACTTTGAATTCAGTGATTAAGAAAGTTTATTTTAAGCATTCAGGAAGGAAGAGAATTAATGACTTCTAATAAAATTGAACCCCATGCTACTTATAAGACTTTATTTTCCACAAACAAAATTATGGAAATCAATGCAGTAACATCTCTTAAGGGAAAAATTGAGAGTAAAAGTTTCAAAAACTGTGTTCCCAGAGAATCTGACCTTCAGGTAGAAAGGAAACAGATAGTCTCAGGTTCGCAAGAGCTCAGAAAATGAATTATCCATGTGAAAAGGTTAAAGTTGTACTCCTATCAACCAAGAGATAAATCCTAACGAAGACCTCAAACAAAGGAAGTTAGGGCATCCATCAGACCCATTCAACAGAAAGGTAATCTCCAGAACTGTCGCTAATATTGTTACAGAACAGAAGGCAAACATATCAAGTATTTAGTGTAATTATCTAGGTCTATAATTACGCATTATTGTAAGGGAAACAAAAAAGTGAGGAAAGGTCAAAGCTGAGAAGGAAAATGAGTGAAATTCCTCATTGTGTAGGTAGTCAAAATTATCTTGTCTTTTATTATCCTGATAATTAAAAATATGAGTAAAAGTACAATTTTGAAAAATCCAAAGGTAATCTTTATACAAAACAAATACTAGAGAGTGTAAAAGCTTAGGACATAGCGATATTACTAAGAAAACATGAGAAAAGTCACCAATCAAGGTAAAAGAAATGAGTAAACATATCAGTTACCATAATAATTGGAGTAACTGAGAACTCTGTAATAGAAGGCAAAAACAATTCAGATCTAGTTTCAAAACCATGAATCACATGATACTTATGAGAGAAACTCTGAAACAAACTGGCACAGACAAGTTAAAAGAATGTGCAGGGGCCTCCCTGGTGGCGCAGTGGTTGAGAGTCCGCCTGCCGATGCAGGGGATACGGGTTCGTGCCCCGGTACGGGAGGATCCCACATGCCGGGGAGCGGCTGGGCCCGTGAGCCATGGGCGCTGAGCTTGCGCGTCCGACAACGAGAAAGGCCACGACAGTGAGAGGCCCACATATCGCAAAAAAAAAAAAAAAAAAAAAAAAAAAAGAATGTGCAAGTATACATCAGGCTTTCACAAAAGAAAATAGGAGACAGTAATTTCAGAAAAGGCAAATGATATTTTTTTTTTTTTTTTTTTTTTTTTTTTGGTTAATGATTGTATTTTTTTTTTTTTTTAACATCTTTATTGGGGTATAATTGCTTTACAATGGTGTGTTAGTTTCTGCTTTATAACAGAGTGAGTCAGTTATACATATATATATGTTCCCATATCTCTTCCCTCTTTGTCTCCCTCCCTCCCACCCTCCCTATCCCACCCCTCCAGACAGCCACAAAGAACCGAGCCGGTTTCCCTGTGCCATGCGGCTGCTTCCCACTGGCTATCTACCTTACGTTTGTTAGTATATATATGTCCATGTCTCTCTCTCGCCCTAACACACCTCACCCTTCCCCCTCCCCATATCCTCAAGTCTGTTCTCCAGTAGGTCTCTGTCTTTATTCCTGTAAGGCAAATGATATTAATGGTGACCAAAGGGTCATCACATATTAATAGAGATACGTATCTCAAGAAAACAATAATCATTCAATTTTATAAGTGGAATGAGATAATATCTCTACAGAGAGAGCAAGTATTTGAAATGTGGAAAGGAAACCATGTCCTTATTTATGGGAGACTTCAACACATCTGTCTTAGCCCTTGATAAATAAATAAATATGCCACGTATATATATATGTATATGTATGTGTGCATGTATAAACAGAACACTTTTACTATCTCAGATTTATTATCTCACTGCTTTTGTGGGTCAGGATTTCAGGCCCATCTTAGCTGGGTCCTCTGCTCAGGGTCTCACAAGGCTACATCCAAGGTGTTATTACTGGGGCTGGGGTCTCACTGGGGGCTCAGGGTCCTCTCCCCAGCTCATGTCTTTGTTGGCAGAATTCATTATCTTGCAACTGTAGAACTCATGGCAGCTTGCTTTTTTCAGGACAACAAAAGTGTGTTGTTGCTATCAATCTCAACTTCATTCATCTCTGATCTCTAGACCCTCTTCTAAAAGACTCACCTGATTAGGTCAGGTCCACTCAGGATAATCTCCTTTAATTAAAAAAAAAAAAATCTGGGGGCTTCCCTGGTGGCGCAGTGGTTGAGAGTCCGCCTGCCGATGCAGGGGACACGGGTTCGTGCTCCGGTCCGGGAAGATCCCACAAGCGGCTGGGCCCGTGAGCCATGGCCGCTGAGCCTGCGCATCCGGAGCCTGTGCTCCGCAATGGGAAAGACCACAGCAGTGAGAGGCCCGCGTACCACAAAAAAAAAAAAAAAAAAAAAAAAAAAATCTACTTGTTTAAACTGAAAACAGAAACAAAAAGTTCACCCATTTCTCCCACCTCCCACCCCTCACCTCTGGCAACCACCAATCTGCTCTTTGTATCTATGAGGCTGGTTTTATTTTAACATATATATTTTTTTAGATTCCACATCCACATGTAGGATAAATCAACTGGTATTTGTCTTTCTCTGTCTGACATATTTCACTTAGCATAATGCCCTCGAGTTCCATCATGCTGTAGCAAAAGGCAAGATTTCATTCTGTTTTTATGACTGAATAATATTTAATTGTACAATGTATATATAGTTGTCCTTCAGTATTACCAGGGGACTGGTTCCAGGACACCCAACACCAAAATCCGCTGGATGCTCAAGTCTCATGTAAAGTGGCACAGTAAAATGAATACAGTTGGCCCTCCATATCGTTGGATGCCCCTCAGACCCAACCAACCACGGATTGAAATTGGTTGAATCCAAGATGTCAAACTAATGGAATTGAGGGCAGACCTTATCCTACAATTTCTTTATTCATTTATCTACTGACAGACACTTAGGTTGTTTCCATATCTTGGCTATTGTAAATAATGCTGCAATGTACATAGGGGTGCATATATCTTTTCAAGTTAATGTTTTCATTTCCTTCAGATAAATACCCAGAAGTGGAATTGCTGGATAATTTGGATCATATGGTAGTTCTATTTTTCATTTTTTGAAGAAACTCCATATGGTTTTCCATAGTGGCTACACCAATTTACGTTCCCACCAACAGTGAAGGAGGGTTCTTTTTCCTCCACATCCTCACCTACATTTTTATTTCTAGTCTTTTTGATAATAGCCATTGTAACAGGTGTGTGCTGATATCTCATAGTGGTTTCTATGTGCATTTCCCTGATGATTAGTGATGTTGAGCATCTTTTCAAGCACCTGTGGCCATCTGCATGTATTCCTCAGAAAACTGTCTATTCAGATCTTCTGTCCATTTTTTAACAATCAGGTTTATTTCTTGCTAAAAAAAAAAAGAGAGAGAGAGAGAGAGAGAGAGAGAGAGAGAGAGAGAGACTCTCCTTTCCCCATTTGATATTCCTGACTGCTTTGTAATAAATTAATCAACTATATATGTGGGTTTATTTCTGGGTTATTTGTTCAGTTCCATTGATCTATGTGTCTGTTTTATGCCAATACCATACTGACTTAATTACTATAGCTTTGTAATATAATTTGAAATCAGGGCACATAATGCCTCCAGCTTTTTCTTCTTCCTCAAGATTGGTTTGGCTATTTGGGGTCTTTTATGATTCCATACAAATATTAGAATTGCTTGTTCTATTTCTGTAAAAAATGCCATTGGTATTTTTACAGGGATCTCACTGAATCTGTAGATTGCTTGGATAGTATAGACATTTTAAAAATATTAATTCTTCTTATCCATGAGCACAAAAACACTTTCCATTTCTTTATGTCTTCTTCAGTTTCTTTCATTAATGTCTTGTAGTTTTCAATGTACATGTCTTTCACCTCCTTGGTTAAATTTATTCCTATTTTCTTCTTTTTGATGAAATTCTAAATGGGACTGTTTACTTAATTTCTCTTTGTGACAGTTCATTATTCATGTGTAATAATGCAAGAGATTTTTGCATATCGATTATGTATCCTGCAACTTTGCTGAATTCATATTAGTTCTAACAGTTTTTTAATGTAGTCTTTAAGGTTTTCTGTATATAATATCATGTCATCTGCATATAGTGACAGTTTTACTTCCTCCTTTCTAATTTGGATGTTTTTTATTTCTTTTTTGTGCCTAATTGCTCTGGCTAAGACTTACAATACTATGGTGAATAAAAGTGGCAAGAGTGGACATCCTTCTCTTGTTCCTGATCTTAGTGGAAAATCTTTCACTTTTTCACTGTTGAATATAAGGTTAGCTGTGGGTTTCTCAAATATGGTCTTTATTACATAGAAGTACATTCCTCTTATATATGCTTTGTTGAGAGATTTTATCATAAATGGATGTTGGCTTTTGTCAAATGTTTTTCTGCATCTATTGAGATGATCATATTATTTTTATCCTTCATTTTGTTAATTGTTGTGTCACACTGACTGATTTTCAGATGTTGAACTATCCTTGCATCCCTGGGATAAATCCCACTTGATTATGGTGTTTATCACAGTGTATGATACTGTTAATGTGTTGTTGAATTCCATTTATTAATATTTTATTGAGGATTTTTGCATCTATGTTCATCAGGTATATTGGCCTGCAACTTTCTTTTCTTGGGTCTTCCTTGTCTATATTGGTATCAGGGTAATGCTGGCCTTGTAAAATGAGTTTGGAAGAGATCTCTCCTTTTTTATTTTTTGGAAGAATTTGAGAAGGACTGGTATTAATTCTTCTTGGAATGTTGATAGAATTCACCAGTAAAGCCATCTGGCCCTGGATTTTTGTTTGTTGGGAGGTGTTTGATAACTGATTCAATCTCCTTAGCAGTAACTGCTCTGTTCATATTTTCTATTTCATCATGATTCAGTCTTGGTAGGTTGTATGATTCTAGAAATTTATCCTAGAAACATAAGTAGATTGTCCAATTTGTTAATATAATTGTTCATATTAGTGTCTTTTGATCCTTTGTGCTTCTGTGCTATCAGCTGTAATAACTCCTCTTTGATTTTTGATTGTATTAATTTCAGTTTTCTCTCTTATTTTCTCGGTGAGTCTAGATAAAGATTTGTCAGTTTTATTTATCTTTCAAAGAACCAGCTTTAGTTTCATTGATCTTGTCTATTGTCTTTTTAGTCACATGTCATTTATTTCTGCTTTAATATTTGTTATTTCCTTCCTTCTCCTGACTTTGGGTTTTGTTTTTTCTTCTTTTCCTAGTTTTTTGAGGTGTAAAGTTAAGTTGTTTTTTAGAGAATCCTAAGAAGAGAAAAATATAAATATACATGTATATTATTTTCAAGACTAATATAACTTTAATAAAAATACAACAAATACTGCCACAAAGAAAATGTTCCATAGCCAGACAGATCAGAAATTATGGAGGCTACATTCTCCAACCACAATGCAATAAAACAATATATTTTTAAAAGTATAAACAATCAAAAACTCAAACACTTTGCAAGTTTCAAATGCCTTCCTAAAGTGCTATTTAGGAAAGAAAAACTAAAGGTAAATTTACAAACTGTTTCAAATAGTGAAAATATAACTATGCCATATCAAACATTATAGAAAGTGTCCAAAGGCAAATATGTGGCCTGAAGTACTTTATGTTCTAACTAAAACAAAAAAATTAATAAACTTGAATGTAACTTCAATTCAAGAAATTAAAACAAAATGATGTAAGAAAGTAAACAAATGTATAAATTAATGCATGAGAAAATAGAAAAACAGCATATCTGTCATATAAACTACAGTACTGAACTCCTAAAGAACAAGAACGAACAACAATCTGAAAGTGCTAACAAATCTAATCAAGAATAAAAGAATGTACAAATAAATAAAATCAGAAGGAAGAATATATAATATTTAAAGAACTTATAACAGATCCAAGGATAATTTTAAAACATGATTTTAAAAGTATTAGCATAAATGAATTAGCTTAGTAAAGCTGAAAATCTTAATGATGAGAATTCAAAGGTAATGAAGGAAAATGGTTGTGAGCTGAACCTAAAAAAACCACTATCTATTAAAGAATTGAAATTGAAAACGTGTTCAGCAACTACCTTCAAGGCAGCTGCAGAGTCAAGAGTTTTATCAATGGTTACTTTTCAACATTAGAAATAAATTACTCCTGCGATATATACTCTTCTTGTCCATACTAAAAAAAAAAAGTAGGAAAAATGTTCTAACTCATTTTACAAAGCCAGGATGACCTTTATAGCAAAACCTAAAATGCTTAGTATAGACGCAGAAGTTTGATAAAAGATTAGCATACTTAATTCAGATTAAATTTAAAAACCTGAATATTTGAGGATTGTCCTAGGAATGCATGAATATAATTCCAAATGAATAGATCATATCAATAGGTTGCAAAATAAACATCGCAATCGATCTGGAAAATAATTTGATAAAATTTAATGAACTCCTTTGGGTTTTGAAATTTGCTTAATAAGGTCAGAATAAAGTGATAATTCATGGACATAATAAAGAATAATTATCTTTAACATACAGCCAACACCATATTTTATAACAACACACAGGTGGAATCATAAACAAGTCAAGAATATCTATTATTACCACCATCTTTCCAACTGTTCTAGAAATGATAGCCAAAACAAACAAAAAGCATAAACATAAGGCGTATTTGTCAATTTTAAAAAACTGGGGAACAGATACATTTATTTACAGGTAATATGATTACCTAAGTAATCTAAGGGAATTAGCTGAAAAAAGTATTGGATCTAATAACATACTTCAGTAAAGTGATTAAATGCAAAAGAAATATACAAAATCAATCATATTTCTCATGTTAATAATATACAATCAAAATATAAAGAAAAATGTCTTGTTCACAATAACCAAATATCATAATACACAATTACAAAAAATAATCTTAAAAAAGAATTGTATAGGACCTGTATAGTGAAAATTACAAGAGGGTATAAAAAGAATAAAAAAACTTTCATAATAGAAGAGCACACCTTGTGACTGAATGGGGAGAAAATAGGTTTAATGTAATCCGTCAAAATTCCAATAAACATTCTTGGAGTACCAGTCAGAAAGAGTATCTTTTCAAAGTAGTTCCAAAGTTTATCAGAAATAAGAGGGAGAAACTAAAAAAAAAAAAGCTTAATGGAGAAAGTTTGTCCCACTAGATTGTAGTGGGATGTGAAAATAAGTATAACAATGGAATTAAAGATCAATAGACAGACAACCAGCCAACTCTAGTAGATTAAAAAAATAAAATAATGACAAGAATAAAAAAACCCTGTGTGAGATAAGGGTGACATCATAAGTTCATGAAGAGGATTCACTGAATGCAACAATTATTTAACAAACTGAAATAAAGTTAGGTTCTCACTTTGAACCATAAAACAAAATAAACTGTAGACTGATTAAATATTTTAATGTTAAAAACTGAACACACACACAAATCTAGAAGAAAATTTGGGCACTTACCAGATCTCAGGATGGGAAAGTGTTTTCTAACTAGTAAAAGCACTGAAAAAAAATCATATAAAAAGTAGTATACATTTGATTACAGAGAATAAAATTAGAAATTTCCCT
>NW_006783500.1:1691255-1703618 GCF_000442215.2 Lipotes vexillifer
CCTACAATAAGAAAGATCATCAAAAACTGAAATGAAACCTCCATCATCATGAAAAAAATAAACATAATTTTAAAAGCACACAACAGGGAAAAATACTTGACACAAATGTATATCCAGAAGTTTAATATAGTTAATATAGAAAGAGCTCATGTTAACCTCAAAAACTTTAAAAAAATTGGCAAAGACTAAAGTATCTACTCCAGGAAAGAAAAAAAAGAAGGAAGAGAGGGAGACGGGAAGAAAAAGAGGGAAGGAAAAAAGGAAAAATTAAACATGAGTGAAAAGATTACTCAATTTCAGATACCTTTATTTTAAAGGCTATTTTTTAGTTACCAAATAAGTGAAGGTTAATTGTAAAGTCCAGTATTGTTGAATGGGAGAATAGACTTTGGAACAACTTTTCTGGAACGTAATTTTGATGATCTAAATCAAGAAATAATGTCCTTATATTTAATAGCTCTACTTTTAGCCATTTGTGTTACAAAAATAATTACGGGGCTTCCCTGGTGGCGCAGTGGTTGAGAGTCCGCCTGCCGATGCAGGGGACACGGGTTCGTGCTCCAGTCCGGGAAGATCCCACATGTCGCGGAGCGGCTGGGCCCGTTAGCCACGGCCGCTGAGCCTGCGCGTCCGGAGCCTGTGCTCCGCGACGGGAGAGGCCACAGCAGTGAGAAGCCCGCGTACAGCAAAAAAGGAAAATAAATAAATAATTAATTAGGGAACTTTTGAGGACCTTCATTGCTGAATTAACTTGTCTTTAGTTGAATTTAGTGTTAATCACATGAGATGTCATAAAATATCCAACATCAGTTGTGAAGTGTGTCACAATTTGTTACTACTAGTATTAGAAGTACCAAAGTTTAAACAGTAGCTGATGAATTAGAGTCCAGTCATTATCTCTGCAATGTTACTCTTGCTGGTATCACAATACACTGTATGAGTGGGAATTAAACACAGAGCAATGCCAAATGCCTGGGTAATTGGTATAGACCAGAGCCTTTCTTAGTTATGGGCACATCAGAACTCACCTGTTTGTGTCACGGAGGAGAAAAAAGCAGAACCACTTACAGAATTGCATTAGGTGTGGCCACTTAAAATGCACAATAGACGGCTTCCCTGGTGGCGCAGTGGTTAAGAATCCTCCTGTCAATGCAGGGGGCACAGGTTCGAGCCCTGGTCTGGGAAGATCCCACATGCCGCGGAGCAACTAAGCCCGTGCGCCACAACTACTGAGCCTGTACTCTAGAGCCCGCATGCCGCAACTACTGAAGCCTGCGAGCCACAACTACTGAGCCTGCGCTCTAGAGCTCACGAGCCACAACTACTGAGCCCACGTACCACAGCTACTGAAGCCCACGCGCCTAGAGCCCGTGCTCCACAACAAGAGAAGCCCCCACAATGAGAAGCCCACGCACCGCAACGAAGAGTAGCCCCCTCTTGCTGCAACTAGAGAAAGCCCGCGTGCAGCAACAAAGGCCCAACGCAGCCAAAAATTAATTAATTAATTAAATCTATTTTAAAAAATAACTTAATTAAAAAAGTAAAATACACGGTAGAGACACCATAACCTTGTTTGGAAGAAGTTTGGTGAGGTGTGTAACTGGTCAGTCTATGTTGGAAGCAGAGGCAGCCTTGGGCACAGTGACCTCCGTTTCACGGAAGAACCAGAAGGAAGTTGTCCTGTGTTAGAAGCGGTGCCTTCTGGGATATCTTTTCTTTTTACACTTTCCTGAATCCTCCAAATTTGAAATAGTGAGCAGGTATTATTTTTATGAGCAGGAAGAAATTATTGTTAACAAAAAATATTGTAAAATAAAGAAGTACGTTTACAAAGTAATCCTGTAATCCTCTTCCCCTCCGGATCCCTACACCAATTAAAACGTGTAACACATATTTACAGAACAGGATTTATGCCTTTGTAATTAACCTCCTAGAATCAATTCTATCCTGTACTAGAAAGAGAGCCTCTGACAGCATGAAGAAACTTGATCTTCAACATGTCTTCATCTAACCTGCCAAAGACAATTTTGTGGCTCTTGAAGCATAAACATTTAATTAAAAACTAAACCAAAATATAATCATGACACATCACTTCACCCTGTGTGAAAACATACCCTGTTCTTTGAGGAAAGGTGTAAGTAGTAAAGAACAGATGGGTATACTTTAGCTAACACTCTTCATTCTTATTTACAGGGAACCAAGTTAATGCCCTCTCTAGGGAGAAAAATAAAAAAGCACACAGTGACCTTCACTGGACGTCATGCTCTAACCAGCTAAAAGCATATTTTTAAATGCCCTAAAAAAAATGTTTCAGGGTTGTGGGGTTAGCACAGCACAAAGTGTGGCCACATTTCCTGTTATTGTTGTTGTTTTCTTAACCCAAGAATCTTCCTAGGAAAACACAAATCTCACGTTGGGATGGCAGGGAGGAAGGCTTCTCTGCCCTGCATCCATGGATCTGGTCCCAGAACTGCCTTCCTAATAACTCATGGTTCTGAAGGGCACATAAAACATCGTCAGAAGTGCATTTTGTGTTTTCATTTATTTCTTGGGAGAAGAGCAATCATTATTAATGTATGTTCTTGACATATCATTGGATTCCCATTCCCAACTGTTTTGAATTACTACCTAAAATATTCTTTTGAGGAATGTTTAAAAAAAAGAAAGAAAAAAAAAAAACAGCCTTTCTCAGCTAACTTGCTGGAACACATTTGCTTTCCATGAGCTAGATCATTTCAATTCTGCTTTCCCAAACCCTGTAAAAAGCTACCGTAGGATCCTTAATTTTTAAATATTATATCATAACACAAAAATGAACTGGAAATATTTCTACTTTTGACTTTTGGGGAAGGAAAATATCACTTCTATTTTCCATTGCTTGAAAGAAAACATATAAACAAGGATTGTTTTCTTTTTTAACATTTTTAAGTTGATGGTGCCATTTTGTTCCTATGTAAATAAAAAGGAGTCCAAAGCAGGATTTCTCAGCCTGTGCACTGGTGACATTTTGGGCTGATCTTTTATGGGGGGCGAGGGGGGTGTCCCGTGGGTACACTGTAGCAAGTATAGCAGCATCCCGAGCCTTTAACCAGTAGATGGCAGTAACACCTCCCCGAGTTGTAACCACCATAAATGTCTGCAGGCATTGCCAAAGTCCCCTGGGGGGCAAAGTCTTCCCTGGTTGAGAATTCTGCTCTAAATTATATCACCCACAGAGAGCTGTATTACCTATCTTCTTTACATACCACAAAACCTTCAAAAAGTGAAAATTCCTGTCTTTCAAATGTTGGGACTACTTGTTACTCTGTATTTTGTTATCCTTAAATATTCTACCTAAAGTGAATAAGCAAGTAAGATTTTCCATATCCTTCAAAGCAAAGCATCTGACCAAAAAACTGAAATTTAGATTTTAGAGGTAACTGTCGCACTGAAAATTCATTTCACTTCTCTTTATATTATTTCCTTGTTTTGACTTGGTCATAAAAGTCATCTAAATAATGAATATTCAAAAGTCCAAATAAAGAGATTTTTCAATAAGAAGATGATAATTTAAGAGAATTCATATAATCCATACTTTTTTATTCATAAACTTTATAACTAATGTAGCAGTGAAGTGAGTTTCTGTATCAGTGACATACCTTTTAAAGAGATTTGTAGGATTTTAATTGAAACATGTTTATTGGAAAGTTTTCAGAAAATACAGAAAAGTATGTATATCACTCTAATCCTACATAACAGGATCACGTAAGTGTTGATCCTTCTAGATTGTATTTTATGCATATAAATATATCCTATACTGTATCCTTAACAGATTGCAATTTATATCCCCCTCTGTAAATTAAACACGATGTTTCCTTGATGTTAAGGGCAAAATTTGCAATGATAAATTTACTCGGCTTACAAAGCACACAACGTTGGATTACCTACTTTCAGCAATAATCTCCACATGCTACAATTTTCCTGTCTGTTTCTCTACCCCATAGGCTTTAGCAGTAGTAAGTCGGAAGTGGGCCCTCAAATACAATTAGAGCTTGTCTCTTTCTTTTTCATTCTATTCTATGTGTCATCTAGATACAGATGTCCAAAGCCCTGCCAATTTTTCTGAAAATTCTGGGGGAAGAAAAAGAGGGTCTCACATTTTCATGGTAACCTCTTATTTTCCTTTGCTCTACCGGGATCCAGTGAAACAAAACAAACAAGTTACAACAACAATAACAAAGCTGTTTATGTGTTTAGAAGATGTCACAGAACATTTGCCCTTTAACCTTAGAAATCCCGTCCCTGGAGGACAGAAGGGACCTGGGTCCCCCAGTCTTGAAATCTTCAGGAACTCTTTCATCTCTTGTGGTCCCCAGTTCACACCATCTCCCTGGTTCTCTGCACCCTTTCTTTTCTCCCAGGAGCAAGGGAAATTCCCCTGTTTTCTACACAGGGCTCTTTACCCACGGCCCTGGCTTCCTGTGACCCTCCAGGTCTTGTGAGTGCTTGTGATTAATTAGGAGGCCTGGGCACTGGGGCCATGGACCCAACCTTATCTGTCTCTCCTCTCCATTCTCCATAAAGTGGGAGATGCCAAGAAGAACATTAGTAACTCTGATGGTATTGGACCCTTAAGGATTCTCTCTTGCATGGTCCCTCACATTAAAATTCTTTTGAATTAAAAATAAAAGAACATTGGTGACCCACATAATGGTCTGCATAGCATGTTCAAACAAATTGGTCTCTTCCACTCTCAAAACAATACAGGGAGAGAGATATAGCATCTATTATTATTATCATCCTCTGTATAGATCCAGGAGAATTAGTGGCCTCCTTGAGACCCATGGAAATAGCAGAGCTCAAAAAAATGTCTTTGAACCCAAGTACTACACCAAGCTGTCTTCTCCTCATCTGGAGGGAAAGTTATGAGGCCTTAATGACATTACATATGTGAAGCTTCTTTCCAAATGGAAACAAAAAAAATGAAAATTCAACCTTTACTTTCAGACAATTTTGTATTTATTTTCAGACGACTTTGGAAAGATGCCACTGACAAGACAATGCTTTGGTTAGAGTTCAGATAGTTTCCACAAATATTCTCTCCAAATGGCACAGCACATTATAAAATAAAAGTTTACATATTAGAATTAAAAAGCATTACACTCTGGCAGTAATTTTTACTCCCATCTTGATTCTTTAATGTTTTCTGAACTTGTTTTTTAGATTTATCCTGCTCTTTACAACTGGCAGGTGACCCAAATATTTGGTGATCCAAACATTTATTCAGCTTAGTTCCTCACACACACACACATATTTTCTTCCTCTATGGTTTCTGGTAATGATTTTTTTCTTGCCTTTGAATATGATTTACAATGCAGACTGCCAGTCCAGCAGATTGATTTCCTCTTATCCAAGATGAACTGATTCTAAGAGACCCCCCCCTGGAGCATCTCACAATGGCTCTGATATCCTCCTTCACTGGCACAGAAAATTAGCAATGAATTATATCTGAAAACTCTGGAACCCCCCCAAACTCAGAAGCGTCAATTCCTCAGTTATTCTATGTTCCAGATTTCGAATTCCTTCTGTAACTTTCCACGGAATCTTCTGCATAATTTTCATTCATTTCTCAAGCTACAGAGCTCACAATTGAACACATTTTCTATTGAGTCTTCCTGTGTGCTGAGTCAAATGGTTCCAAACGATGCAATTACTTCATCAAAAAACAAACAGGCATTTAACAAACTCCCTCCCGTACCCAGTCTGTGGGCTCTAGAGGCACAGTTGTTCTCAAACACAAAAAAAGATAATCTGCTACATTATGAATCGCTTGTGAAGAAAACATAGTATGTTTTCATGATGTATCCATTATATTTGCTTTCTTAAAACTACCATATATTAATACATTCCTGATTAATGCTTGTATTTAAGCACCCTGGGGCCCTAAACCCGGTATTTATCCTACCCTAAGTACTTTACAACTGTGTTTTCCCAACATATATTGATTTCCTCCATTTATTTTTTAATAAATTTCATGCTAAGCTTTTTCTGCAACATTGAAAATTTTATCATTAAAAAAAATGGTGCAAATGAACTTATTTAGGAAACAGAAATAGAGTCACAAATGTAGAAAACAAACTTATGGGTACCAAAAGAGAAAGGGAGGGATAAATTAGGAGTTTGGGAGAAACATATACGCACTACTATGTATAAAATAATCAACAAGGACCTGCTGTTTAGCACAGGGAACTCTACTCAATACTCTGTAATGACCTATATAGGAAAAGAATCTTAAAAAGAGGGGATATATGTGTATGTATAACTGACTCATTTTGTTGTACACCTGGAACTAACACAATATTGTAAATCAACTCTACTCCAATAAAAATTATTTTTTTAAAAAAGAAACACTGGGCTTCCCTGGTGGCGCAGTGGTTGAGAGTCCGCCTGCCGATGCAGGGGACAAGGGTCCGTGCCCCCATCCGGGAAGATCCCACATGCCGCAGAGCGGCTGGGCCCCTGAGCTATGGCCGCTGAGCCTGCGCATCCGGAGCCTGTGCTCCGCAATGGGAGAGGCCACAACAGTGAGAGGCCCGCGTACCACAAAAAAAAAGAAAAAAGAAAAATGAAAAAAGAAACACTATTCACACTTTAAAAAAAAGATCAAATAAGACAGTATTCCTCCTCACACCCAACGGCAGCACCGCCCAAAAGAAAAAGTCTTTCAAGCATGTCTGCTTTTGGTAAATGGAATAACCTTATTTGAAAAAAAATGAAATTTAAAGAATGAAATAATATATGTATTATTTGTCTTTTATGTCTTTCTATGTGCTTGACCCTTGGTTGTGTAAAATGAGATTTTAGTTCCTTTACTCTAGTCCTTTCCTCAATACCTCTACTCAATACTCTGTAATGACCTATATAGGAAAAGAATCTAAAAAAGAGGGGATATATGTGTATGTATAACTGACTCATTTTGTTGTACACCTGGATAATTCCATTCTTATTTTAAGTTTTGTTTCTTGTAATTTAGAAATATCTACTGACACTGCTGTTTCTCATCCAGTAAATTTTAGTCAGTTTCTTGATACCCATCTGGGGAAAATAAGACTGTTAAAGCATCTCCCCATCTCCCCGTCTCCCCACTTTTCTTCCCTTCTCTCATCTTCCACCTCCTGTCAGCGAGCTGTACGTTTATTTTGTCACGGTTGTAAAGTACACTTAATTATGTGAGTTAATAAAAGTGTTTTTATATTTAAGTCAGGCTGAGTTGAGTTTTCTTCACTGAACACCTCCTACGTGTCGACCTGCTGGCCAGGAAAGAGGGTGCTACCACCCGCGTACCCAAAAAAAAAGAAAAAAGAAAAATGAAAAAAGAAACACTATTCACACTTTAAAAAAAAGATCAAATAAGACAGTATTCCTCCTCACACCCAACGGCAGCACCGCCCAAAAGAAAAAGTCTTTCAAGCATGTCTGCTTTTGGTAAATGGAATAACCTTATTTGAAAAAAAATGAAATTTAAAGAATGAAATAATATATGTATTATTTGTCTTTTATGTCTTTCTATGTGCTTGACCCTTGGTTGTGTAAAATGAGATTTTAGTTCCTTTACTCTAGTCCTTTCCTCAATACCTCTACTCAATACTCTGTAATGACCTATATAGGAAAAGAATCTAAAAAAGAGGGGATATATGTGTATGTATAACTGACTCATTTTGTTGTACACCTGGATAATTCCATTCTTATTTTAAGTTTTGTTTCTTGTAATTTAGAAATATCTACTGACACTGCTGTTTCTCATCCAGTAAATTTTAGTCAGTTTCTTGATACCCATCTGGGGAAAATAAGACTGTTAAAGCATCTCCCCATCTCCCCGTCTCCCCACTTTTCTTCCCTTCTCTCATCTTCCACCTCCTGTCAGCGAGCTGTACGTTTATTTTGTCACGGTTGTAAAGTACACTTAATTATGTGAGTTAATAAAAGTGTTTTTATATTTAAGTCAGGCTGAGTTGAGTTTTCTTCACTGAACACCTCCTACGTGTCGACCTGCTGGCCAGGAAAGAGGGTGCTACCATCGACTTTGTGTAAATCAGTCGATTTCAAAAGGATGTGTGTCCTTTAACCTGCAAGTTAGAGTTAATTAAAACATAGCTCATGAAACAAAACAAAGTGATAAGATGACTTTCTGCAATGGTTGAATATTATTGGAAAACAAGGGGATGCCTTGTTTATTTTCTAAAAGAAACTACAAAAATTGAAGGAAATAGATGTATACTAATCCTAGTGGAAAGGTTTACTGCATTTGAAACGTATTCTAAGGGTTATTGTCTTAAGCATAAAGGCTACTGATGGATAACACGGGAAGTGACCATGATTTGAGCATAATTTATAATATGTTTCAGTTTATATTTAAGTCAAATATTCTATTTTTTAATTAAACCCCTGATTTTGCAGAAAACATCCATAAATGTGTGCATCCTATAACTTTAACTTTTAAAACTAAGTGTAACAAATTTTTCCCGTCTTGTCCCGCTATATTTTTCTGCCTCTCTGAAAAAGGTTTTGAGATGTGATACCTGGTGAATCAGATTCTGCTTCCTCTGTGAAGGGACCACAGAACCTCTTTCTTGTCCTCACCACACATTCTGCTTAAGTGAGGTCAGCTCATGAGACCCAGGGTTTATGTGTGGCTCCAAACATGTTATAATGTATTTATACTTCACCTCATTTCAGAAAGTAGTTTAGATAGCTTAAATAAAACACATACATACAAATATAAGCTATTAATATATAGGGTGAAAAATAATAAACCAAGGCAAGGTAAATATTATGTTTATAAAAGAAAAACCACAATGAAGCAGGCCATAATACTTTCCTAAATTGAGCTGTAAATTTAGTTCAGAGCATCCTGATGGCTCAAATAAGAAGGAGAAGTTAAAAAGATTTAATTCAGAGGAAAAAAAATCTCTCCTAATACTAAACTCTAAAAAAATTTCCTTAGGGACTGCGGCCCAAGATAAAACGGGGAGGGAAGTCTCGTGTGCCCATCACCAGTGTTTTCTGGAATTTTCTCTCTGTTCCTCCATATGTTTATAAAAGATTCTTGCCGTAAATGTATCCCACAACAAGGAAACTCACCAGGGTCAGGTTCAAGAAATAAGAAAAATGGAAGTTTTGTAAAAAGGGAGTTAAAGGCATCTGATGTTGTGGTTCACAAAAGGATGGTGGTCCCCCGTCCGTGTCCAAAATAGAAAGGAAAATGAGCAAATTATTTTTCTATTCTCTCTCTATAGATGTTATTTCACCATTCCTAATAACAACATTTTCAAACCAGTTAATGGGATTCAGTGCATTGAAGAGAAGTCACGTGGGAATCTGATTTGTCCAAGACACACAGAAATCCAGAGGCAAATCAATGATCAAAATCCAGAAGACGGGAATCTGGTTATCTGTTATACACTCATTGATGGAACGATATTAAGATGACAGTATCTTAAATGTGAAAATCCAGAGAAAATAATATTGTCATTGGTCATATTACCACTGATCATGCGATGCAACTTATAAAAGACCTAATGTCTGTGTATTAAAATAATTATCTTTACAAATGTTAAATGACTCCCCAAAGTCACAGCTTCTCTAGTAAACATTTAAATATGTTTTAAGACAGAGAGCTGTCTAAATCAGTGACAGCTCTCCTGTTCTATATTGGACAACTGACTGAGGAAAATCTAAACATTAGTGAATGAAATATTACCATGGTAGAGTCAGGAATATTATGTAGAGAATTGATAAAATACTCATTCCCTGTAATAGATTGCTATTACCAAATACTGGTTTTGAGTTACACTTACTATGTCAAGCCTATTGGATTCATATTCATCAATTCTTCCATGATTTTCAATCAGAAAATTAAATCTGTGCAGCTAATTAGTTGAAAATAACAACTGCTTGTTCAATTAAATTTAGCAAATTTCACATTGTAGTGTAACCATATGTACATTTGTTTGAAGTAATAATTAAACTTCTGTACTAGACTGCATATTTTGGAACAAAGTAAACAAATTACATTACGACACATGGAAATATCTCTAAAAATACGCATTTGATTTCCTCTTTGAAAATTTAGCAAAAATGCCTTAAGTGAATCCCTAATAAATGCCTGAAAAGTTATTTGATTATATGGGTATAAATTTGACCCAGCCATTAACAACTTCCATGTATTGAATAAAATTATGCACACTGGCAGTCATAGGATACATTAAAATTTTCTCCTAACACCTTCTCCATGAAAACAGAGAGAAGAAAGAAAGAAAGAATGAAAGAAAGAAAGGAAGGAAGGAAGGAGGGAAGGAAGGAAGGAAGGAAGGAAGGAAAGGAGGGAGGAAAAACCCTGGAAGTACTATTTTGCTCTACAATCAAGAGGCAGGAATTTCATTCACATCCAGTTTGAAGGAAAACTGATGGGTTTAAAAGAATAGATATATGTATAATTAACAGAATCACTTTGTTGTACACCTGAAACTATCACAACATTGTTAATCAACTACACCCCAATATAAAATAAAAAGTTAAAAAAACCTGTTGGGATCAAAAAATATTTCGGATTGAAAAAATTTGTCAGAGGAAATATTAATAGACTGCTATTGGGCAAGTACCTTGACACTTGCTTGTAGAAAAGCAGAGAAGGACACTAGCACATTTAAGGCTGCCATGCACTTGGTACAACATCCTACAGAAAACACACTGTTGACGAAATGCTACCTTGGTTGGATCTCGCAGCCTCTCCATGAGGCAGGCAGAGTCCAGAATATTGACCTTTCATAACAGAGTTAGTCATTAAGAGATTTGCTCAGGGTCAATCCAGAAGCTGAATCATCTGACAAATCTTAGCCTTGGGTCCATGCTATCCCTCGAAGCTAATAAGGTGTGGTAAGATGCAATCATAAAAGCAAGATGGTAACATAAGCCATTCTTTACCGGTTTGATATCTCTCTCTCTCTCTCTCTCTCTCTCTCTCTCTCTGGTCAACTATCTCTTTCTTCTTTTGGTTCACCGCACAGACCATCATTAAAAAAAGAAATCTGGTCACCAAAATAATTTATGCAGAAGAAACAGGTCACATCTGTATAAAAATGTTTAGATGCAAAGTTTATTGCCAGAAGAAATAAACTGAACATGACAGCTATTTGGAGTACAAATAAATGTGATTAGATTTTAACATTTGCAAATATGTGTTACCAGCACTGTTTTCATCATGTGTAGTACACTTTCAGTAAAGAGCTCAATAAAGTTTACAAACATTATATGACCAACAACAAATGGGCAATCTTATTCATAACAAATAAACAACAATACAGTGCCTATTATCTGCAAGGCTTTATGAATACCAGCTCCAGTCTTTTGTAACCCGTGGTTTACTCAGGTCTCTCCTCTTTCTCTGTGTTAATATTATATATATACAAACATATAATATTCTACTCAGCCATATCATTTAACCTCCATTGAAGATAGTGTGTGACTTTCGTACAGAAATAAAGCTCACAGTAAAGACGACTTGCATACAAAACTCCTATATTATTTTTCATTGCAATTTTCTTTTAGAAAGGAAAAAGAGCTGGCAGTGCCATGAGCGCCTGCGTTTTGGAGAGGGATGGAAACCGACGCCCCGATGCAGATCCCTGGCGTCCTGGCGATTTTATTTTTTTAACATCTTTATTGAGGTAAAATTGCTTTACAATGGTGTGTTAGTTTCTGCTTTATAACAAAGTGAATCAGTTATACATACACATATGTTCCCATATCTCTTCCCTCTTGCGTTTCCCTCCCTCCCACCCTCCCTATCCCACCCCTCCAGGCGGTTAAGGACACAAACAAGAGCTCAGGACTGCGACGCAGCACCTCGAGCGCTGCCCGGAGGGCCCCTTAGAGCAAAGCCCTAAAGGGAAGGAAAGGCCTGAACTTGGACAGTCACCGGCTGCAGCGTGTTTGTGCAGCTTTCTCTCCTGCGTAAACTTTCGCCAGAAAATGAGTGTAAGTTCGGGGTGGGGAGTCAGATGACGTACAAGGAGGGGCGTCTAGCGTCCCCACTTTCGTCTACACCTTATATTACAGTACAGTCCTGTAGTCCCCCAACAGATCCGCGATCGGCTGCTCCGCCTGGCCGGACCCACTCGTTCCGGACGCTGTCCGGTCCCGCAGCTGCGTTCGGAGCGCTAGGCTCCGGGGGATCAGGGCGGGTGTGTTGCCGGAGTCGCCTTCTATTGGCTCCCCTCCGGGGACGGGCCGCGCTTCCCGGCACTCGATTGGGCGAAACCGCCCACTGCAGGCCGCGCTCATTGGAGGGAGCGGGCTGGGGGCGGGGTAGGGGCGGGGCGGGCC
>NW_006783500.1:1704174-1706871 GCF_000442215.2 Lipotes vexillifer
CGGGGGCCGCGCCCGGGGGATCGCGGGGCGGGGGTCCGGGGCCCGGGCGGAGTGGAAGGTGGCGCCCCCGCCCGGGAAGGACAGGCCCGACCCGGGACGAGCGACTTCGCACCCGCATCCCCTGCAGGGGCTGCAGCTGCGCGACCATCGCGCCCTCCCGATTACGAACCGGGCTCGGTTCGCGAGTCTGCCTGGGCCTCAGCGCGCGGGGCCAGATCACGAATCGCCGGGCGGGGACCTTGAGATGCGCCCGGAGCCACCCTTCAGCCCCCCGAGAAGGAACTTGTCAGCCGCATGTTTTCAGACGTCCATATGTGAAGGTCGCTCTCAGTGAAAAATCCATTACCCATCACTTCTATTTAAAGCGCCTTACGACTGGCCAGCTTGGCGGCACCACTAGAAGTTGTAGGGCCAGGCTGGGTACAGAGCCAGGCTCAAGGTGAAGTGGCAGGTGCCCCAGCAGCCCCTTCATGCCCTCCGGACTCAGTTTAGGGGGAAAACCAGGGCTTCCGTTATACATGGGAGAGAGTAAACAGGACAGCTGCTTTTTGTTGTTTTCGTGTATTGCTTCTTCTTTCTGCTGAAAACTTCCTTGTGGGGTCCCAGGGGGAGCGAATTCTAGTTTCTGACATAGAAGGAAAAGAAATTGTCACTTACAACCAAAGTAAATCTTAAACTAATGTAAATCTTCCTTACAGGAACAGTAACACAATGCAAGTACATCTTGATCTAATTTTAATGAAGGATTGAAAATAGCTGCTGTGTTCAGTATCACTGACGCCAAAATGGCTCACTTACATAATCATCTTTGTTGGGATGTGTTAGTGGCATGTATAATTTTGATAAATGATTAATGTTAAAGGTTTGGTCTGGCAGTGGTATTGAAATAACGTCTTGACCGGTTGTGTTGCAATACAGTGCCGTGTGAACTTTCGGTTATCTTGATAACCTGCATTTTTCCCATACAAAGTGAAATCAAACATTTTCCCTAACCAGAATTCTTTCCACTATGAAATGTAGACTTATCAGTACTGAATACAGGAGAAATTATTTTGTTCTCTCAGTGATAAATCCCCCCAGTTTTCTTACCATTCAAGCAGTGCCTTCTAGAGGCCAGGTGCTCCGCTGGGCATTTTTCCTGCTCATGGAGTTTATAATAACAAAAGTTGATTTTTTAAAAAATGTGAATGCATAAATGCCGATACTCAACAAATATTTGCTGAATAAAATGCCAGGCACTCAGATAAAAACAATTAAAAATTCTTCTTGCCCATCCTTAAAGAAAAGTATTACCGTGCTTTAGGGGAAAGAAAGAAGGTATCAAAGAAAGATCTGGCAGAAAGACTGAGCTTAATTCCAGTGTGTAGCCCGAAAGTGTAGAGCTTAAAACAAGGATACAGATTTGGAAAGAGACAAAGAACATCGATAGGGTTTCTAGGAGAAAGATAGCAATATTGATGTAACATAATACATTTTATGACGTAGCTGTCTTTGAAGAACACAAACCTGTGAAAAAGTATGTTTCTTAAATAATCAGTAGCTGTTTGCCTTGTGACTGAATTTCTAAATGCCCTAATCGTGTCCTTAATATTTCACTTGAGTGTTGTTTGCTTTTTAAATTCATTTTTAAAATAGCATGAAGTAAACCTTTCAGGGCAGTTCAGTTGCATGAAGAAAAGTGTACCTTTTGAAATCACCTAAATCTGCAGTGAGAAAGTCATCTCCAGTCTTACACCAAATAGAAAGTAAGCACTGATAATAGCATCTTGCTGAGAGGGTCTTCACTCCAGACAGGTGCCGGGTGTGTGTGTGTGTGTGTGTGTGTGTGTGTGTGTGTGCGCGCGTGCGTGTGCGTGGAGAGGTCCTTTGGGGACTGAATTGTGTGTGAGATACTCTGTTTTTACTAAAGGGCCTGTGTGTTAGTTTATTTGGTGACAGCAGGAAAATAAGTCCCCAACATTTGTGAGTGTGGAAACTTCTGGAAAACCTAGTGGCCTTATTTAAAAGTGACCACTCCACCCAGAACCTCGCATTGCTATGTGAACAAGCTGTCTTTGTAGACAGCTTGTGTCCTCCTGAGAGCAGGTTTGTTGGTTGGGCAGCCCTGTAGGGGGTCAGGGCTGTGTATCAGAGATTGAGATCCTTAGACCCCCGTATCAGGACCTTCTGTAGTTCTTGCAAAACTTCAGACTCCCAGGCACCTTTCAACCCTTGAAGAGCCAGAATGTCTGTGAGCAGAACCTGGAATCTGTATTCTCAACTGGAACCTCCCAGAGAGAGTTTATCACACTAAATTTGAGGATTAGTGTTAGTTTTCTTGCCAGTGTTTAGTGGCAACTGTTGCTTTTCCCTAGGAACATTGAACCAGCCTCCCGGCTTGCTCCCTGCTCATTACTTCCCCTCCGGCCCTAGGCACGTTGGCTTCATCTCTCAGTGGGGCCCCGGGGCCACAGAGTCCCCAGGAACTGCCCCTGCAAGCAAATGCACTGCAAGCAGACTTAAGGGTGCCTTGGGACACAAGGCCCTAGACCCCCCTCCCACTATGGGACCTCCCCCTCCTCCAGCCTGTGTGAGATCTGCGGGGGTCCCAGTCCCAGCTGCCTCTTCTTCAACTGTCCAGATAAGGTTTCAAGCAGATAATTGGGAAAGGACCCCAAGGGACAGGAGGCCTGGGAGAGATCAGCGCAAGAATGCCGA
>NW_006783500.1:1706921-1715135 GCF_000442215.2 Lipotes vexillifer
TGCCGAGTGGAAAGCGGTCCCCTGGACACAATGCCACACTCACTGGGGAGACTTTAGTCCAGAGGCTGACACCGGGCAGGCACGGGTGTGCCTGAGCCCAGGCCCTTTGCCCTCCGTTGTCAAAACTTTTGTCTACAGGCCTGTATCATGGCTCCTGTAACTTCTGTATCCCTAAAATCCCTGGCACAGAAGCCAGGATTTTCACGTTTATTGAAGGAAAAGGGGAAGAGTTTAGGAGGAAGGTTCAAATCGTAGGCAGAGTCCGGCACACCCGATTCAAATCCTGGCTTTGCCGTTTGCGACCTAGGTGACCCCGTGAGCTTCGGTTTCCTTACTTGAAAAATGAGGATAATGGTACTTGCCTCCTGGGAGTTGTTTGGGGAATTAGGTAAGATTATAAATTATGTAAGGCACAAATTAGTGACAGTAATAACTGTCAGTATCTACGCCACATGCGCACCTTTTAATTTATTATGGTAACTTTTCAGAATTCCTTTTTTTAGCCCTGGGGCGTCGCTGTAGACGAGAGAGGAAGTCGGCACAGAGAAGTGGACAAGGAAGGTCACCTGCTGAGTAGTCAGAGTGGGACCCAGGGTGGGACCAGGGAGGGTGATGTGCAGGCCCTGACGCCCGCTCACAGCCTGGCTGCTCCAGTGCTGTCTCTTCTCCTGCCACCTTTTTGTACCACTTTATTGGGCAGTTTATTTGCTGCTTTCACTCGGTGAGGGAAAACATGGATCACGCAGCGGTCTGCCTCAAAATTGTAACCGTGGCCTCGGATTTTAGTATCAGGGATCCTCAGCCTACAGGGACGTCAGGGTGGAGGCTGTCCCGCCCCTTGGGATCCAACTTTTGGAATTATTGAAGGAAAAGATTTCTATCTCTGATCCCATAGGAGAAGATCCAGAACACAGCTCCAAGTTTGCCTTTGCAGAGAAGTGTACGTATGCTGTCAAGCCACGGGGCCGTGATTAGAGAGGCTCTTGTCCCTTGACTTTTCAAAACATCTTTACTTTCTAGAGCTTTTCGACTTTTCAAAGTGCTTTTTCTCACATCAGCTCACTAGTTCCTAACAACAGCCCTGTAAAATATTATGAATATTACTAGACCCCTAAGAGGCACTTCAGATCTTTCTCTCTCCCCACCTCCATTCCCTCTTGCAAACCTGTTGCTAGGTTAGCCTTTGCTGTCTTCGTGTCAGTTTTCTAACATCGAAATCCTTTCATCACTTTGTCTGTCCCTCCTCTGCCTGTTCCTAAAACAAGGGTCTCCATCCTACTCTACATAGTGGCCTCGCTCACCCTGCTTCCCTCCTTAGTGATGCCTCCTCTCCAACCCTCCGCATCCTACCCATCTTCAGTTCCCAGCTCCCCTGGGAGCCTTCCCAGATCATTAACATCTTAAAGATTCCATCTTCCTCTGAATTCCTATGGTAGCCACAGCTATTTGGTCAGTTATAACCTGGTCTCAAAGTCCTAATGGAGAACAAGTCTATGATAGATCTGATACAGACAAGAAACACTGGACTAAAAGTAAGACTGGACTTGCAGTCTGGTAAGGAACCCTGGGAGCTTTATGGCTGCACGTTTCCTGAGCTGTGAATGTGGAGAGGTTTGGGCCAGATGATGTTGACGCTCCCTGCTCATTCTGAGGTTCTGTGACAATTTGGCCTTCCTTACGGGCGTGGGATGGGGGCTCTTACTGAGTTCCTGGATGAAAATGTCAGGAATGGGCGCTGGATGCCTTCAGGCCTTGTTGTGTCCCACAGATGCTGAAGTGGGCAATTTTTGAATGCCAGGTAGCTTTTGGGGTGAGCTTTTTAACCACAAGCACTCAGGGAAGGTTAGTGGGTGAAGAATTCGCAGTATGGTATATTAGGGACGATAAAGGGTGAGCTTGTGAATGACTTCCTCTGATGGAATAGATAGGATAAGCTGTTGGATATGCCTTAGTCTTAACATTTATGATTTACTTTGCATTTCATCTTCATCGGATAGTGCTGTATAACAAACAGTTCAGTTTTCTTTTCAATTGTTTTGTAACTTGAAAGACATTAACATAGTCAAACTCTAGGATAGATGCTGGATGACTTTCTGTAGTAATCTGGCTGGTGACATGTAAGTCTGCATGTATGTGCATATATCACATGCACATTACCCTTAAATTAAGAAGGGTACCCCTAAGTTGTGAGGTACTGTTATACACTGACCAGACTTAATCTTAGAGTATCTTTTTAAAGTGTGTTGACATTTAATTGACCTTTGCAAGTTCATTCTGTTAATCATACTCAAAGTGCTAAAGCTATGGTTGACTGCTCTGGTGTTTTTACATTCAGTCGTGCTTAGCATATAAATTCTTCAGCATAATTGCCACTTATTTAGCAAGAGTTTCCTTTCTTCCCTGAAAATGTGAGTTGTGTTTTATTTCTGTTTTTTTTTTAAATTTTGCTTCAGGCTTGAGAGTGTCAGAGGTTTGAATTGAAATGTTTTCCTGTCATTGGTTGTATGGGGTGTGACTTCTTAAGATAGGAGTAATGGAAATTTCTTGCTTAGTCGAGGCATACTTTTCCTTCTGGCAGAGGTTAGAACTCTTCGAGGCATAATGCTAAAATTTAGAGATGCTTACACTGCTACACTACATATTTTTAACATAATAAACTTTGAAAATCTTTTGAGTCCATTTCTGTAGATTAAAACTATCAGTGCTAATACTTTTTATTAAACAAGGATTCAAAGGATTTATTTTTATAGCAAACTCTAATTATATTCCTTGAATTGCTCTGAGTAGTATTTTGTTTTATTATAAATGATGTATTTGTTTAAAAGAAGTCAAATATATTTCTTTGCTAAAGCTTAATGTTTTATTACTATCACCAAGAGAACGTCAGCTGAAATGTTTAAACATTTCTGAGTATTAAATTTATGAAATCAATCTATGGAAATTTTTAATATTGTTAGCTGTCTTACAGGTTTCTAAATTAATATTTCTAATGATCATGGAAAGGTAGCTACACTTTTTGCTAAGTGTTGATAGAAAAATTAAATCATGGAATTGCCAATTTGGGGTAACTTACCTTTGAGACTGTGGACATTTTTTTCAAATATTTCTGTCTTAAAAGCAATTTTTAAATAGGGAAGATCAAATTAAAACCAGAGCTTTTATGTTTATGAGGTAATTTTATACTTTTCAAATATGGAGCTCCATATTTGGAATGCATTTTGTTCCCTGTTTATAATAAGCTTTGGAGTCATTATAACATTTATTCAGTCACACATTACGAGCATGGGAGATACCCCTGTTCCATGAAGCTGACTTTATTTCTCATCACTGCCTCCCCTTCCTTCCATGTTGCCCTATCTTTTTTTTTTTCTGCCCTTTTCTGTCCTTAGTTTTACAACCTGCAGCTGTCCTTTTCATATCGTTATAGCCCCACCTCCAAAAGAAAAAAGTCCTTTTCCCGGAAGCATTTAACTTCAAACTCTGTCATTTTCAAGAATATACAATCAAGCCTCTTAAACAATATTATCTAAATAATACATAAAGAGTGCAAATGACTGCAGTGCTAAGTGGTCAGATATGGGATATCCCAGGCTAAGTGTGAACTCTCACACTTCCATTTTGGAATGTGTGGTTTCAACAGATTCAATTCCTTCCTCGCTATCGGAGTGTCTCAGGACCAGGCTGGCAGTGGTTTAACACAGAACATGAAGATAAAGCCTGGTTCCTTGGGCCATCCTTCCTGGTAATCCTCCTGGCCTGGTGACCCATGGTGACAAAATCAATATATTTGCTCTTCTTTTCTGTTTGAAGTCCGTTTTGTCATCGTGAAGAGCTTTCTGTCCTTTGAATCCAGATATATGTGTTCACAGATTATTTATTTTATTTTCATTTTATTTAACCAATTCTTATGTCATACTTTGATGTGCCAAACACTCTTCTAAACGCTTTGCAAGTATGAGTTTGTGTGGAGGCCTCTTAACCCTGCGCTTATTATCTGCAGTTACAGTCATTATCCTTTTACCCTTGAGAAAGCCAAGGCACAGAGTTTTGTTGTAGGGCCAGGCCTTGAGTTGAGGGTGACTCGTAAGTGTAGGCAGAGTGGATAACTTGACAGCAGTGCTAAGAATCAGCAGAAAGCTGTCGGAGAGTTGGGGGAAGATGAGTATCCGTGGAAAGATCGGGCACTCAGCTGGGCCCGGCCTCACCGAGGAGCACGGCTTCCTTCCTCGACGTCCATGTCTGCCTTGGGCTGTGGACACAAAGGCCAGGCAGAGAGAGGAGCCACCCCAGGCCTGGGAAGGGGGAGTCCTGTCCGAACCGTCCTCCCCGCGGGCCTCAGCCCTCCCTCAGCCTGGGGGAGGCCGGGCTAGCTCCCAGGGATGCTGTCACGCTGCAGCACCTCTCTGCCCCACTCCTCCTAGCATTTCTGGGCCTCCAGCTTCTTTTCCCCCAGAGGCCTCAGCCCTTTCTCAGCTAGAAGTTTGGGTGTTAGAGATACTGGTGGAGACGTTTTTCCCCAGTCTTAACCCTGGCCCACTTCGTTCTCGCTCTTTGCCCTACTGTGTGTAGTACTTTGAAAACGTTATTCAGTGATGTGTGCGGGGGTGGTCATATGACGTCCAGGGACTGGTGGTGAGCAAGGAAACTGCAGGACAAAGCTGTCTTTTCTGTAGGAACTGGGGATGGAAGAAGAGGAGAGAACAGCTAAAAGTGGGGAATGCAGAGGCAGGAGAGAGACAGGGAAAAGAACAGATGCCCTGAGGGAAAAAAGAGGGCGAAGAACCGAAGAAAAAGAATCACTGCTTTGCTTCATACCCACATCCCCTCCCCACCTTCACCAAAACAGAGGCAATTTCACTCCCTTTTGCCTGACCTGAGTTTTGCCAGGGAGTTAATCACAGTGGGAGTGGAAAATTTCTCCTTTTTGCATTTCGAGACTTGGGTGTGCTGCTTTGAGATGCCACGGGGATCTAAGTAATACTTGTTTATACTGGATATTTTTTTCTGTAGCCTCTGTGGATGGGGCTTAGAATACAAACAATACTGTTAGCAGAACTGCAGGTACTCAATTGCTGTGTTTATTTTATTAGTTAAAAAACTGCTGGAGCCCTAAGAGGTCGAGCATATTTTTAAAATACCAGAAGCAATTTTAAGAAGTGCTTTAGAAAGAAAAAGTAAGGAAAGTTAGGACTTTCAGGCTCTGGAATGCCAACCAATGTGGTAGTTTTTTTAAAAAAATTCATGTTTTCAAAGACTAAATCAGACTCATCAGTTTTTTGGGTTTTTTTTAAGTGGCTGTAAAGTACTCTTCTTGTATATAAATCCTCTTAATAGTTTAGGTAAAATCAAAGTGTGGCTCTTTTGTTCCATATTATGTAAAACCGAGGTTAATTCTTTTGGGAATCTAAGATTTTTTGGATGCTGTTTAAATCATCTCTAGTGACTTTACTTGGTCAGATCATAGGTCTGAAGGTATTTCCTATGGATTTCTGATTGTATTGGGACAGAATCATTGTAATTGTGACGCTTCCAGAAAATCCAAAGTATATGGTTAATTTTACCCTTAAACTTTCTAATGCTTCGTTTCTGATACGTCCCCTGAAGTCTCTCTTTATCCTGCTCCTTGTAGAAAGGTACACTATTCAGTAGCATTTATGAAAAACACCTGGTTTAAATAAAAAATGTTGAGCTAATCTAAATGATAAAAGTATTGATTTGAAGAAATTATTTTTAAATAGTTATTCATTTCCCGGATAGAGGGTCCTGGTCTTAACAGGTTTAATTAGATCCCTCTCAGTAAGACAAACTAATTTTTGTTTTTGATCACTGCATGGCAGTAGCATAAATTCTTCAAATAAGAAACATTGCAAGAATCACTAATGAATTGCCCTTAGGAAGTAGAAGGGGGAGAAGGGAGCTTTTCTCTCTCGTTTGTTCTTTTCTCATTTATCCATTTTCCCCCCACTTGTCCATCTTTCCTATAATCATGGAAATTTTTCTTTCTCCACAGTTCATCAAATGTTCTCCATTTGTATGTCCTAGATTACGGCCACACCAGGTTTTCTTAGAATTAGGAACCTGAGTCTCTGGAAGGTAATGGAAACCGTTGCACACTTTCTCAGACTCTCTCTCCTCCCTAGAAGCAAGAGGGGCAAAGCAGTAGTTGGTGGTTAGTCACCGTTGCTTCTGTGGCTGTTTGGTTGACCTAAGCATTTGCACCTCCATACTTAATACTTACACCCACAAATGGAATTAGGGCCAGTCACACTGTGTTTCCATCATCTGCTATCCCTTGTGGTTCAAATTTAGCACAAACCTGCTGTGAGTACGTATTAATTAGGTGAAAGTAATAGGATGAAATTATAACATGAGCTTTTTAATAACTCTTCTTCTTTGAATTCAAGTGTGGTTTTTACAGCTATTTTGTTGAAAATCTAGAAAATCCTTCCATGAGCAGCTAAGCCGCTGTTAGCCCAGAACAGTGTAAGTCAAACATTAACTTGCAGTAAAACCCTGATGAAAGTGTCTTTGATTTTGAGATGCAGTGAGCTATGTCAAGTGAAGCTACCCGTTCTCCATATGGAATGGTAAGGAGGCTGGACCCTGAATAGACATTTTTTGTCACCGTGTGCCACAGGTATAAGGTATATGAGCCTCTTTTCTTTTGTGGCTTACAGCCCAGTTCCCAGGCCATATAGTATTGGAGACAATTAAGACCTTCCGTAGAAAGCTTCCTAAGTCAGCTGCTAACTGCTGTGTCTGTCAGTGTACTCTCGTCCATTTTGTGGTCTGCTCTTTTAGAGTGTGGGGGTGTGGGAAGTGATGGTGGGTGAAGTCAGGGTTATTGGTGCTCATTTGTACTAAGAAAACTCACTAGTTAAGGGAAGTCGGCTTCCATGATTTGTGTATGTTCAGTTTTTAAAACATCCTTCCGAGCCTCTCCAACTCCAGTCCCCACCCCTACCTCATAAATTCAAGCAATGAAGGAATTAGAGGCATAGGGTGTTAGAGCTAGAAGAGTTTTAGGGTCTGACTTACCCTCTCATTACAGTTGAGAAAATGAATATCCAGTGAGGTAAAATGCCATCACGCAACTAGTTTAAAGGCCCAGGTGACATTAGAGGTTTACCTCCATTAATAACCACTGTTCTGATGAATCTGCCCTAACATGTTCACAATCAGAAGGCAGTAAGAAGGAAAACAACTAACATGTGGCTGGTACTCTCTCATACAGCTCTCAGTCACTTCTCAGAAGAGCTCTGCAAGGTGGAGAGCTAAACTACCATTAGTCTCCATCCATAGAGAAAATAGGCTGTGTGATGGGCAGAGGCCTGACCAGGGTGGTCATCCACCAAAAGGGCCCAGGGATCCCCATCTTCCCACCTCGGCAAAAGCATCAGCTGGTCTCAAGACAGGTCCCCTAGACCACAGGATGGGGGGTCCCATCTTCATTTTATAGCTCGGGCGCTAAACTTGGATCAGTCATTAACTTTTGTCTATTTCATCACTTTTAAAGGTGGAAAAGACACATTTTAAAGAGCTGGGAGCTCATAAACTTTTCAAAAGAAAGATGCTGGATAATTATGAATAAGGTGTGTTTTGAGAATCTCCTAATCAACATTTCAAACATTTAGCCAGAATATATTGATCACCTACCGTGTGTAAGGCACCCATGGGCCACTCCAGTAGCCTTAGCAGTGACTGACAGAGAATCACAGCCTTCAGGGCAGAGATGTACGCAATCTTCTCTCCCTTCAAAGATTTATCTAGACAGAAAACCGTTTTTGAAAAGCATCTGGTACTGTCTACATTACTCTTGAGATGCAAGAGATACTAATTCCTATGTCTGAAATGGATCAATATTTTCTAAATATTTGTATTAAAAGTATTCACATTAAAGAAAACTTGTAAAATACAGAAAAGCAGAAGGAACAAAATCGTATGTGTGTATTCTGAATTTTTAACATGATAACATTTATATCATACATATAGTTCTTTCTTGGCTTTTCCTTACCTTGCCGGGATAGCTAATGTTCTGTATCACTGCATAGCTTTATAAATAAGTTTTAATGATTACGTAATCTAATAGGTTTGATTTTTAAATATAAACAAGGACTGGTTGGAATTCTGAATTCTGCCATGTGGTTATTTTCAGTGAAATTCATCTTAAATTCACCTAATGACCCTTTAGAAATAGATCTTCTGTTTCAGCAG
>NW_006783500.1:1715145-1723579 GCF_000442215.2 Lipotes vexillifer
GGGACGGTGTTCCCAGGTGAGAGTTGCTCTTTGTGGGGTGTCTTAAGGAGCAGGGGCCCCTGAAGGGGGGGCAGCTGGGCCAGCAGGCAGCCTGAGGGCTGCGGCCTGGGAACTGCTGACAGTGACCAGGGATGGGAGGAGTGGGACGGAAAGTCCCTGATGAGCCTGGAGGCTGGGATTCCCTGGGTCTCTGGAATCCCCCTCCCTAGTGAGGACGCAGCCCAAGTAGGAGAGGAGGGGCTCAGGCAGATGGGGGGCAGTGGGGTGCAGGGGAAGAACAACCCAAAACTCTCTGATAAGCCTGGAGAGCCCCTGTCTGGGGAACCCTGGCCTGGACTGTAAATCACTATCATTTTTAAAGGAGAGTTTGGCAACACAACATTTTAAGTCAACTATACTCCAATAAAAATTAAAAAGAAAGAAAGAAGTGCCTTTTGAAAAAAAAAAAAAAACACTGTAAATCAACTATACTTCAATAAAAAATTAAAATTAAAGAAATTTTTTTTTAATTTTTAAAAGAAAAAAAGATCTGGAAAATAGATGCGCTCATTATTACTGGGGCCATAGATTCTAGGCCCTCTTAACTGACAGAAAAAATGTATATATATGTGTATATATCGACCCATGAGTGTACACATTATCTATCTATCGACCTAATAATATGTGTGTTATCTCCACCTGTACTGATATTAAACTAAACATGGATTCATAAAAAAATGAATAAATAAAAGAGATTCTGGCAAATGCATAAATATATGATGAACAAATTAGTGACTAAACGAATTGTTTTCTCCTAAAGGATCTAGATATTTGTTTCTACTCTTAGACGTTTTCTTCATTTATTAATTTTTTACACCCAATTTACAATGAAAACAATTTTTATTGAATAATAATTAACTAGCTCATATTTATTCCAGCCCACACCCTCCCTGACTCCACAAATGATTCAGAAGAGCTTACAATAAGCAAAACATCAGAATGGGAGAGTGAGTGATAGATGTGATTCCAGCTCTCCAAGCCTGGTGTCCCTGCATGTGTAATGATGATGACAGTAAATGCTTCATCATACCAGGGCAGGGTTAAAACGAGGTTGTGCGTAGACATTGCTCGCAATACAACAAAAAGGTTGTGTTAAAATTAAGGGTATGGGAATTCCCTGGTGGTTCAGTGGTTAGGACTCCATGCTTTCACTGCTGAGGGTCCGGATTCGATCCCTGGTCAGGGAACTAAGATCCTGCAAGCCATGCAGCCAAAAAAAAAAAAAAAAAAAATTAAGGCTATAAACTTGAGAACGCATGGTTTATCTAGCTTAATTCTTAGAGAATGTTAACTGAACAAAAAATATTTATATTAATTTCTGGAGTAGAAGAGACTTTACTCTTTATAACTCTGTAAGCTCTCTACTATTCCAGGCAATGCTTTTCTTCCTAGAATTTGAGTTTCTTAATTTTCCACGTGGGTACAATCCATGGGAAATCGTTCCCAGTCGATTCCTACAGCCTTCAGCCATTTTCAAGAGGCAAGAACCTGGCAGGTCTGTGTTCTTATTAATTACAAAAAGAAAATAGCAAGGGAAAATTCATCATTGCAGTTATTAGCAAGAAATATAATGAGCATTAGAAGCCTTTGAATTAGCCTAGAAACAGTGTGGACTACTAAATATAAAGTATAAATAGAAGATGAAGATGAATTTTAAAGGGCAGAATTTTGTTGGTACATTTATTTTACTTCCATTTCAGATTAGTTCTATGTATGCTTTCTACAAAAGGAAGCGGAGACCACTTGTGTTTCTTGTCTTTAGATGGGTTTTCTGAAGGAAGGGATGGGGCGGATGCCAGTACTGTTGATGCTGTTGTCTGGGCCCCTGGCCCCCAGAGAGATGGTGGGTGAAAGGATGCAGTGCAGAGCCTGGATGCTGGGTTCTGTGCTGACATGGAATGCTCCCTTTTCCAAGAGTACCACTGCAAACGGTCAGGGACCAGAGTGGTGGAGGTGGACGGACCTGGGGAGAAAGGGGAAGCCAGGGGAGAAGCACCATTCTACAATGGAGTAGGCCACCCACATTGCACCTCTGCATTTCCATGGCCAAAGGAGAGTCCTAGTATCAATCAGTCAATCAACAAATAAAGCAATGGTAACATCTGCCACCTGCTGATAAGTGCCTGAAATCTCACCATCGAGGTTAGGCCGTTTAATTTAAATACTCTTCTGGATATATGTCTATGTAGAGCTGACTCACTTTGTTATAAAGCAGAAACTAACACACCATTGTAAAACAATTATACTCTAATAAAGATGTTAAATAAATAAATAAATACTCTGATTCAAAATCCGGAGAATTGGGTGGGTTTAGGAGGTGAGGGAGCTTGAGTGGCTGTACCATTTTAAGCTGTTCTTATTTATGCATAGCTTAAGAAAATCATGACTGTAGAGTCAATAAGAGGATTCAAGACTGAATGGTATAGGTATAGGGTAGCTAAGAAAAAATTGTAAATTTTATCTGGGGCCAGTGCTGTACTGTCCACCATCAGAAGAAATTAATGCTTCAAGTAGTTAAAACTAATGTGAAGAGATTATAAAATGTGACCAAGGTATAGACATCCAGAGCTGCGCGTTTGGGTGGGGAAACTTTTAGGAGCTTTGTCTTCCTGATTCCAATGGTTTTGAATTAAGTAGTTTTCTGTGAGTATTTCCAGGTTATAGAAGACAAATGAGGGTCTGTCGTACTGGACGCAATTGAATCTTACTCCACCATATTTGTTATTAATTCATGATTTTTGGGTGGATTTATCGGTCACAGTTCTCAGGTAGTGGCAAGATATTTTAGTCTTGAGTAAATTTACTTAGTTCCATCCTTCTAGATTAGTGGTTCTCTGCCAGGAAGGTACAGCAGAATCACTTTATAGCTTTTGCCAAATGCACTCAGCCACCCACCTGAATAAGAACTGCAGAGTGTTTGGGGCAAGAAGCAGGCCCCGGTACATGGGGTTAGAAGAATCTGTCCTGATAAGCCTGTTACCACCCTCTCATTTTAAGAACTGCTGTTCCAAGCGGAACCGATGTTGCTTAATACCAGAAAACAAGGAAATAGTTTAAACTAAATAACTTTGAGTCTCTTAAACTGGCAAAATTGTTCAGCACTTTGTTGGGATAAATCTGCTTTACCTTTCACATAGATTCCCTCGAGCTGGTACTTTGCTAAAAAGGAAGCCTGTATATACCGGCAGTGAAGTGCTCTATCAATGCCTGTTAAATGCCCTTCCATTTACAACTCCTTGTAACTAAGATCTTGTGATCTTTCGTGCTTTATTTGGAGGATTTTTTAAATGTTTATTCATAGAGCTCTGAGCAAAGGCTGGATTTTCACAGCCGTGTGAAGGTTTACTATCTCTTTCATCGTTCACTAAATTGTTAGGTGAGGTGGTTTGCCTAGTTCGTGCTGGTCATTTTTAATTTACAGCCATTATTGAAAAGTGGTAAGATTCCAAGGCAAGTAGGGGCTCTGTCACTTGGAGAAAAATTTATGGGAGTAAAAATATTCTTTTTGTAAACAGTTACTGCTCTACAATGTCTTCACAGGGTGTAAGCCTTGGTATTCATCTGTTTTAATTAAAGAGTATCCTGCCTGTCTATTTGTGACCAGCTCATAAGAAGGGGGTGTCTTGGTGAGAAGTTCACAAGGTTGGAAGCTGTAGCTGCGTTTGCTGAACCGACTCAAGCCCTAGTCAGCAGTGGTATATGAATGCCAAGTACTAAGAATTTCTGGAATGTAGAATCGCACAGCACTGATAAAGTTTGCTTTGTTCCCCTATGTGACTTGACCCATTGAGAAAATGTGGTTCCCTAGGAAGTTTTAATAGTTCAAAGTCCTTAGTTAATAAAGCAAAAGGCCACAACATAATTCAGCTTGTTTTCACCTGCTGCCTCAAAGATTAACTTTCTTAACCTTAATGGGATAGAGTTACCCTTTGCTTTGAAGAAGTCGTTTATGGAGCTCTTCACGTTTGTTCGTTTCAGTAAACATGACACTGTTTGTGTGGATTTTGTTTTTGTTTGGGGTTTGGTATCACAAACTAAGACTTCTGCAACTTAAGAACCTTCTGGTAACATCATCTAAAAACAAATCTCGGGGAAAGGCACACCCACTTCTTTGTATCAACTTAATGTTTCACTAGGCGCGGAAGGGTTTTGAATTACTTCAGGAAAGCAGTGACTGATAGAGCTTACCCTTCAGTTTTCCTCATTTATTTTCATAAGAGAATGGGAGTGGAATTCAAAACATTCAGATCTGGAGTTAATGTACGTCACCCTGTCGGCAAGTGATAGGTTCTGTGTTTTTCCAGTGGGAAACTTTGACCCACAAACTGATATATGCCTGTTACAGACCTTGCTATTCCTTCTATTTCTCTCCTGATGCTTACTCTTTCAAAAACCAGCTGACTGTACAAGTTGTCTCTGGGAGCAGATTTCAGAGCAAAAGTGATATACGAAAGCAGTGTGTAGGTCTTTTTTTTTTTTTTTTTTTTTTGCTCAGAAGTTATAGTGTTTGAAATAAACCTTTTATATTTTCATTGAGAGTCTAAGGTCACTTAAATGTAGTATTTAATGTTAAAGGTGCACTTTATCTTGTTAGCATAATTTAACTTGTATGTTTGGTCACTTCACTCAAAGAAAGATTTTAATTACATCACGCATGTCAAGTAACCCTGCTATCGCCTGTGTGTTCCTTGTCTCTAACAGTGACGGATGAACGCCATTGGCATATGTTGTCCTAGATTATCACAGGATTTTATAGGAATCTGGTAGCTGAATAACAGACATGCATGAAGCTTTTTTGGGCTTTGAACTGGAGACATTCCCTAGAATGTTTCTGGTTTGGGGTGATAACTTTAGTGATGTGCAGAATTGTGTCCCGTCCGTCTTAGGGACCCTCCAGGTAACCGGACAGCCAGAAGGAATGTCCCTGTGACAGTGAGCGGCTGTAAACATCCTCGACTGGAAGCTGTGAGTCTGCAGACGGGCTTTCAGTCGGATGTTTGCAGCCGCTGACTGCCCTCTTGCGTCTGGAGCCGCCTGGCCGCCTTAGGGGCAGAGGCCGCCTTGACTCCACTGGACACCTTGCTCTCCCTGGGATGCATGGTCCAAAGCTTGCGTGAGAAGGGAGTTCACATTCCCTAGCACCTCCCCTGTTAGTTCACATTCCACCCTCCCCTCCTTGCCTCAGTAACTTTTAAACCATCTCTGCATTTTCAGCAGGGCAGGAGGAGAGGTGCTCTGTGTGGGTAGAGATTTTGCAATATCAAAAGAAAAAAAATAGAAAGAAAAAGTCAAAGTATTCCCGAGAGAAGTGAGGGAATGTATTATAGTATTTTTGTTCTTAGAAAGAAAAGTGTACTAGGGCAGTATTTCCACAAATCATTCTCAAAAGGGATTTGCTTTGTCCTGCTGTTTATATGTACCTGTAATTTCAAAATAAGTGTTTTTTACAGCCATTTGCATATATTTCTATCAATAAATCTAAGTTACTTGAAAAGAAAAAAGTAAAGGCCAGAGTGAAGCGTTAATTCACTTTCACATTATTTGGATTAAACCTCTTTTATATTTTATAGGTTCAGCCTTGAAGCAATAAAGTCGTTTTCATTTTAACCAAGTGCCTAAAATAAACTAACATTAACTGAACTAACTCTTATTTGAGAAATCTATTTGTTCTTGTTTTAACTGATGAGAATAGTATTTTAGGCATTTGTTGATGCTGTCTCCATTCAATTGAACCGTTAACTTTGCTTTATGTAATAGCATACATCTCTTAAAAATAATACATGAATCAAATTCTATCCTAAATATAGGAAGGCAGCCTAAGATGTTTACAAGATTCCTGTTGTGGATCTCTGTGAACGACGTAATTTCTAACTTGTCCTTTTTGTAAACCTGTGTTTGTCTTATGGCAGATTTGTTTAATATGAGACATTTAAATTGTAGAAAGGAGACACTTTAAGCGGAGATGATGGTGGCATACTTTGCCCTCTAAAATGTAGTATCTTCCACACACACAGTATTGTCGTCCATATAGAAGTTATAGTTTCTGTTCCCTGCTCAGCGCCTGCTGATGTTGTCGATAAGAGTTGTTATTGAAACAGTGGGACTGTACCACTACTTAAAATGTGGCCAAACTACAGTTGAACATTCTGATTAACTGGGCTGGAGAGAGATCTATATAGAAATGCCTTAAATTTTCCACATACTTAAAGCCTTTAAGAGAAAAAACCCCGTCAGTCACACTGGCCACGAGAGGTCAGAAGATTAGATGCCGGCTGAGCTGGGGCAGGAGGGTGGGGCTTCTGTCTGCTGGGCCCTGGGGTGTGGAATCGAGAATGTGGCCTGTTCTTTAATAGGTAAACTTGAAACACTTCGGGCAAATACCTCAGTCCTGTCTCAGGGAACTATTCCCCAGGGAGCTGACCACAGGTCTGGAGGAGGGGTGAGCCCTCCCTGGCTCTTTGACCTTCACTCCCTTTAGTCTCTCCTCCCATGTTAGTTCACATTCCACCCTCCCCCCCTTGCCTCACTGCCCTCTAAATTTTCCATTTCCCGCTTCTCTTTGGTTATTTTCTTCATTTAAGTAATTACTTGCTGGAATATTTTAATATGTAAAAATTACAACCTTCTTACATACTCTTAAACCAACTACAGACCTCCAGAAAACCTTCTGGGTAACTCTGAAATTAGTGCCTATTATTCATTATGTCATGTGCCCCCGATTTCCATAGTAACAATCTAAAATACTATGTTAAGATAGTATAAAAAGTGTGCTATTTATATTTGGAGTAAGATCTAGATACAGTTTGTTTTAATTTCACAAAAATAGCCAACTTTAAAAATTTACAGTATTACACACTACTATGTGTAAAATAGATAACTAATGAGAACCTACTGTATAGCACAGGGAACTCCAACTCAGTGCTCTGTGGTGACCTAAATGGGAAGGAAATCCAAAAAGGAGGGGATATATGTATACGTATAGCTGATTCACTTTGCGGTACAGCAGAAACTAACAACATTGTAAAGCTACTATACTCCAGTAAAAATTAATAAAACAAACATACACATTTAAAAATAATTTACAGTATTACACTTCTACAACTACAAAGTTATTGTGGATGTAAGATAATTTTTTTAAATTCTGTGTTCATAACAGCATAATAAAAATATATGATCTAGAAAATAAAATTCTGGAACTGGACCACAGTAGGTCAGTTACAGAGATTAAAACACTGTCGAAATATGTGCTAGATAAATGTAACGTGTGTTGCTGTGAAGTTTGTAATGCTGAAAAAACAAAACACAAAACACCACACTGAGCAATCACCACAGCTATTTTATGTTTAGTTTTTATTTATGATGATTTGCCAGAATAAAAGTTGGAACATCCCTGAAAGGGAGATTTCTAATGGAAGTGTATGAGGTTCTAAAAGTGGCAGCGGTGACTCATTTAAATGATACTTATTTTTCCTGACCTTAAAACTCTGATTTGAACCCGCACTCCATTTTGTAGCGATGCTATCTGTAAATGCTACACATGCGGAACCATTCCTCTGCTAAAGAATAAAACCAGGGGCAAGGACTCTGGTGACAAGGGAGCCTGCTCAGAAGGCCGTCCCGTGTGGGGAATCGGCACTTGGCCTCTGAAACCCAGTTCTGCCCAAACACATTGCCCTCAGAATTGCCTTGTTTTCTCTCACTAAAGTTGTAGCTAAATTACCACTGGCGGAAAAAAAAAATCTTTCTTGAGTGGTGTCCGTTTGAGGTGGCCTAAAAATAATGATGCAGACGTACCAGTTGTTTTTCTATATCAGAAGAGTAACCAAAAATGAATAATTTCTCTTAATTTTTGAAGTGACTTATTGAAATCTTAAAGATGGTTCTTAGTGAACTGTCTTAGAGTCTCACTTCAGTGATGCAGAAGACTTTCTTCATCTGGTCCTTTATCAGAATGAGGACTCTAAATAGATCAGGAAGGTAAATTTGATAGTGTGTACTGTGGTTGTCTGTGTGCACAAACAGCTGTTAAATCATTCAAGAGACTGGGGTTTTTCTGATTATTGGTTTTCCCTTTCTCTCTTACTCCTCTTAATGGCAAGAAGCCAGTAAATAAAATGAAAAAAAAAATCTCATCCTCTGGATGTGCTTATTATTAAAAATAATAGTCAATGAATTAAAATTCTTTAATAGACTTCTTCAGTTTTACGCAAACAAATACCTCTCACTGATGTGCACTTTCAGTCTTCAGCGTGAATGTGGAGAAAATGTTGCCGAGGGGTACTCAGTCTACTTTTCCTAACTGGTGTATCTAATTATTATATAAAGTTGATGATGCAGTACTTTGAGAGTAGAGGCTTTTTAGACTTTTTTTTTTTTTTTTTTTTTTTTTTTTTTG
>NW_006783500.1:1723589-1725724 GCF_000442215.2 Lipotes vexillifer
CCTCACTGTTGTGGCCTCTCCCGTTGCGGAGCACAGGCTCCGGACGCGCAGGCTCAGCGGCCATGGCTCACGGCCCAGCCGCTCCGCGGCATGTGGAATCTTCTCGGACCTGGGCACGAACCCTTGTCCCCTGCATCAGCAGGCGGACTCTTAACCACTGCGCCACCAGGGAAGCCCTGAAAGTAGAGGCTTTTTAATGTAAATTAAAACAAAATAGATTGGGGATTCATCAGCACAAACACTAAGTGTGAACATACTGTCCCCAATTCAGGGCCCTACATGGTTGGAGAAATTAATGAACTCCTTCAAGTACCCTAACAACTCTGAGTAAAATCAGAATCTCTCCCCAGCTCCCATGTCAAAAATGACAGCATGAGCTCTCAGGATATGTGATACCTTACTGGAAAGTGTGTTGGAAAACGTTAAACGTTATACCGTGTGATAATGTGTCATAAGCTTGTTAGTGGCAGTGTGCTTCCTTGCAGGGACTGAACTACCATTTCTGCATTTTGGATTCAGTGTTTTTAGCTAAAGAGTTAAACTCTCGAAAAGAGCAAATGCTTATACCAGTGAAGGAAAACGTGTGTAAAAGCTAAAGAGATGCCTGCAGTTAAGTATGTAAATAAATGTCTCAACGCCATGAAAGAGTGGCACTTGCAGTCAAGATTCCCGCGGTAGAAATACATTGATTTGCAGCATGTGTGATGTTGATGAGTAGAAACATTATGGCCTTGTTGACATGAAGATTTGCACTGAGTGTAAGTATGCTGCCAGATGAGCCAGAGAATTGCTAGAAGTTGCAAGTTCAGAAATTCAGCTTCGAGTATTCATGTTTTGCACAAAACAGATCTTTCTAAGTGCATATTAAGAAAGTGATTTTGCTGAATTCCTTACTGATTAATGATCTTGTTAGATTAAAATGATCTTTGGAAGTACAGTCTTTCAACTATGGAATGCCCGTCTGGAAAATTTAATTTTGAAAGTTACTCTTTTTCATGTACTCTCAGGGGTCTTCTTGGCCATATCAGATATATAGTTGTCTTTTCACAATCCTCATTCTACTCTCTTACCACAGTAAGTAAGTAAATATTTCACTTAAAATAAGTTGTGACAGTCAGATATTGAATAAGAAATTAGGAACTTTGCACACTGTTTGTTCAGAATAAAGTTCAGCAGTATCTTGACCTAATCCTCTAATCTTTCTACTCTTTTTTTAACATCTTTATTGGAGTATAATTGCTTTACAATGGTGTGTTAGTTTCTGCTTTATAACAAAGTGAATCAGCTATACATATACGTATATCCCCATATCCCCTCCCTCTTGCATCTCGCTCCCACCCTCCCTATGGCACCTCTCTAGATGGTCACAAAGCACCAAGCTGATCTCCCTGTGCTATGTGGCTGCTTCCCACTAGCTATCTGTTTTCTGTGCTGATGTGATTGATTTCTTGTAACTTGCTCCTAAATCTCTGAGTAATTAAATCATCATGAGTTATTAGAAATTCTAAAAATCTAAGGTTGTTTTAATAGTATAAATTGGATTTGTCAAAATGTAATTTATTGAAATATAACTGATCTCTTTTTTGGTATAGAAAAGAATCTATTGATATTGTTGGTACAAGTTTACTTCTAATTGAATGTGTGTGATGTGCTAATAGCTAATTAAAGCCGACTTTGAAAGCTCACTCAGTTTCCCAGCTGGGATAGCACCAGGAGAAGTGCTGGGAGAAGTTAGGATTAGGGTCATGCTTAGGGTTGGAGAACCAGCTCCAGGGGCTGGTGAGTAGTCCTATCCCCTGAATCTGGACATGGTAGCTCACTCTTCCTGAAGGAAACATAAAAGCGCTTGAGGTGACTTACACCCAGCACTGCTGATTATTTTTAGGTTAGGGAGGCCTAGGAGAATACCAGTGAGTGCAGAAGGATTGTTTTCTCATGAAGAATGATCTATATCTGAGATTAAGATATTACTAAAGGGCTACAGTGTATAAGTGCTGCACCACCCCCTTTTGGAGCCTCTTCTAAAGGAGGCTTCATGGTTTGGTTCATGCCCCCTCTTCTGCTGTCCCCCAGCTTTCTAACCTCCAGCCACACTGACTTTTTTTTTTTTTTTTTTTTTTTTTTTTTTTTTTTTG
>NW_006783500.1:1725734-1746646 GCF_000442215.2 Lipotes vexillifer
TTGTGGTACGCGGGCCTCTCACTGTTGTGGCCTCTCCCATTGTGGAGCACAGGCTCCGGACGCGCAGGCCTAGGGGCCGTGGCTCACGGGCCCAGCCGCTCCGCGGCATGTGGGATTTTCCCGGATTGGGGCACGAACCCGTGTCCCCTGCATCGGCAAGGCGGACTCTCAACCACTGCACCACCAGGGAAGCCCCCACACTGACTTTTAATTCTTACCCAAATCCCACCTGAGACCAGCCACCCCTCCCTGCAAAGTCTCATAGGAAACACAGGTGGCCCTTGAACAGCATGCGTTTGAACTGCATATGTCCACTTATACACAGATTTTTTCCAAATATATTAGAGAGTTTTTTTGGAGATTTGCAAAAATTTGAAAAAACAGATGAACAACATAGCCTAGAAATATCAATAAAAATTAATAAAAAGTTAGATATGTCATGAATTTATAAAATTTATGTAGATACTTGTCTATTTTAACCTTTACTACCATAAAATATACATGAATTTATTATAAAAAGTTAAAATTTACCAAAACTTATGCACACAGGCACTTGCAGACCGTACATGGCACCATTTGCGCACATGTAAATGTAAACAGTGTAAACAAATGTACAGAGGCAGTACTAAATCATAATGGTATAAAATTAATTTCGTCGCCACCTCCTATTGCTATTGCCTGAGCTCAGGTGTGGGAAGTTTCTGCTTAAAGTGCCATGTGACACTAATCACCTCCACATGAGCAGCCTGTCTCTTCAGTAAACTGTGTATCGAAATAAAAAGTGATCTCTCACGGTTCTTGCGTATCTTCCATCATGTTAGTGCAACACCATAAACCTTGAATAACACCATGGGACCCACTAGTGATGCTGGAAGTACACCCAATACCCAGAGAAAAGTCATGACGTTACGAGAAACAGTTGAACTGCTTGCTGTGTACCATAGATTGAGGTCTGCAGCTGTGGTTGCCACCACTTCAAGATAAATGAACCCAGCAAAGGGACCAGTGTAAGAAAAGAAAAGGTAATTCATGAAGTTGTCAGTGCAGCTCTACCAGCAGGTGTGAAAACCTTGCATTTTGGGGGGAAAACCTTTTCTATCATGTATTGAAAATGCAGCTCTTATGTGGGTAGAGGATTGCTGTAAGAAAGGCATATCTGTAGACTCTAATAAGATTCAAAAAATGCAAAGTCATTATATGACAACTTAAAGCAAAAGGAAGGTGAAGGAGCTAAAGCCGGAGAATTCAATGCCAGCAAAGGATGGTTTGATAACTTTAGAAAGAAGTTTGGAAGTGTCATAAAGGACATTTATCAGTAAGGAAGAGAAGCAAGCACCAAGATTTAAGGCTGGACAGGATAGCCTAACTCTACTGTCCTGTGCAAATGCAGTCAGGTTTATGGTCAGGACTGCCCTCATCTATAAAGCTGCTAACTCCAGAGCCTTAAAAGGAAAACATAAACACCAAAAGGCTGCTAGCCTTTTGGTTGGACATCAAGAGGGCCTAGACGAGAACACTTTTTCTGGGTTGGTTCCATCGATGCTTTGTCCGTGAAGTCAGGAAGTACCTTGCCAGTAAGGGACTGCCTTTTAAAGTTCTTTTGATCTTGGGGAATGCCCCTGGCCACCCAGAACCCCATGAGTTCAACACTGAAGGTGTCAAAGTGGTCTGCTTGCCCCCAAAACACATCTCTAATTCAGCCTCTAGATCAAGGGGTCATAAGGACCTTTAAGGCTTATTGCACACGGTACTCTATGGAAAGGATTGTCAACACTATGCAAGAGAGTCCCGATGGAACATCATGAAAGTCTGGAAGGATCACACCACTGAAGATGCCATCCTTATTATAGAAAAAGCCGTGAAAGCCATCAAGCCCGAAACAATACATTCCTGCTAGAGAAAACCGTGTCTAGATGTTGTGTGTCTGACTTTACAACACAGCCAACCGAGGAAATCATGAAAGAGATGTTGAGTTCACAGGATTTACGACAGAGACAATCAAGGAAATCATAAAAGAGATTGTGGATATGGCGAAAAGGTGGAGGTTGAAGGGTTTCAAGGTATGGACCTCGGAGGAATTCAAGAGCTCTTAGACACCACACCCAAGGAGTTAACAGAACCTGACCCTATGGAGATGAGTGCTTCCAACCACTGCCAGAGTATGAGGAAGAAGCGGCGCCAGAAAACAAGCTGACATCATATGATCTGGCAGAAGGGTTCTGATCATTCAAGACTGCCTTTGACTTCTTTTACAAAGTAGACCTCCTATGATATGGGCGCTGAAAGAAAAGCAGACAGTGGAGGAAGGATTGGTACTGTTTAGAAACATTTTTAGAGAAATATAAAGCAAAAGAGTCAGAAATGATGATGTGTTTATGTGAAGTTCCTCCAAGTGCGCCTGCATCTCGTGCCTTCCCTTCCCTTCCTCCCACTCTGCCACCCCTGAGACATCAGGACCAGCCCCTCCTCTCCCAACCCCTCCTCAGCCAACTCAACACAAAGACAACACGGATGAAGACCTCTATGATGACCCACCTCCACTTAACGAGCAGTAAATTGTCATCATGCCACACAGTTGATAAACTTACCTGTGGTATGTGTGTGCGTGCCGTCGTGTGAAAGTCTAAGAACTATATGGCAAGAACTGTATAGATATTTTTGTGTCATCATCACCATTATCGATCGTGTAGCACATCGCGTGCAAGACTTGTACGGAAGTGGATAGTCCATCCTTACATAGGCATAAGGTGAGTGATATTTAATATAAAATTAATAATGTGTTAGTTTTCTCACTGCCTTATAATTCTGCTCTCAAAGAATTACATTACTATACAGTGTGCCTCTCTCAGAATTAGAAGAATTACGTATCATTTTCAAAAAAAAAAGTTTCCAATTCTGTATTATGAATATGACTATAATACTGTATGCCATAAAAATTTTAATAACCATTTGTTAGGGTATAAGCTAAGCTACCATTAAGCAATCGTATCGATTACAGGAGGCTACCATAAAGCAATCTTATTGCTGCTTCTTTGTTATCAATGCATGAATCTTTATACCTGTAAATAAATATGAATTTATTTTTCACATTATCTTTTCATTTTTGCTGTCTGGTGTTAGTAATACATATAACATCTGCAGTGTTTTGTATCATATAAGACAATATTCATATTGGTATTGACAGATGATTCATCTTATAAACAGATAATGTAAATTTACAGTATCGATAAATACGGTACAGCACTGTAAATATATTTTCTTTTATGATTTTCTTAATAGCATTTTCTTTTCTCTAAGCTTACTTTATTGTAAGAATACAGTATATAATATATGTAACATACAAAATGGGTGTTAATTGTTTATGTTATAGGTAAGGCTATTAGCAGTTAAGTTTGGGGGGAAGTCAAACTTGCATGTGGATTTTTGACTGCGTGGAGCCCCTAACCACCGCATTGTTCAACTGTGCATGCTAATTAAAGGGAAAACCAACAGAATAATGTCACTAAGTAGAACATTTCCTCCAACCCCAATAGAGAATGTTAATGAGCCAGGCTGCACTAAGGAGTCATTTATTTCACACTCCTTCAGCCTACAGCCCCATGTGGGATATATGAGGGATACTGAAGAAGACAGTATCTGACAACATGGAAGAGAAATAAATATAGGGACCTCTCCCAGAGGACCCCTTACCCCTTACACTTGGGAGGAAGGACATCCAGAAGAAAGTTTGTCCAATGGGGCAGACTGTGGCCCTTTCTTTGTGCACCTTCAGCTGAGCCCGGTGCCTGCCATCCCGCCTCTGCCCGTGTGTCTGGGCGGGGCCACAGCAGCATCCCACTGTACCTGTGTGTCTGGGCGGGGCCACAGCAGCATGCCACCTCTGCTTGCATGTCTGGGCAGGGCAGGGCCGCGGAAGAGAGAGGAGGGAGAGAAAGGGTTCTAGCAGGCCCCCTACTCCCTCTAGATGCCAATACTTGCCCTCCAACAATGTCTATTCAGATGGAGTTGACAACATACATGTAAAATACATTAACAGTGGTGCATGATGCCCTAAGTAGCTGCGGGAACAGTGAAATACGGGCTGGCATTTGTTTATTGTGTGCTTCGTGCCAGGCGTGTTCTATGTGCTTCGTACTGACTCAGTTTAACCCTGGCAGGAGCCCCATGAGGTCGGCGCTGTCGTTAAGTTTACAGGTGAGGAAACTGAGGCACAGCAGGGCTCAGGGACCTGCTCAAGGTCACTCAGGAAGCGGCGGGAACCGAAAGTAAGAATAAAACGTGCTGACCGTCACCGAAGAAAGAACAACTGGAAGGATTGCGGAAGGCGCCTGAGCTGTGCTCCCCTCACACTGAGGGCGAGGAGTAAGGCGCTGCGTGTCTGGGGACAGGCCCCGAGTCAGGAGGGTACAGGGCCGCAGGCCGCCGCCCCGGCCTCCACGGGTGCCAGGGGCTCGGGGACCCGCCGTCAGAAGCCGCGCTGGGACGTGGTGGAGGTCCTGAAATGAGGACCAAGGATATCTCTGTAAGCGTATGGCAAGCCCCGCTTGTAAATAGTGCTGAATTATAGGATGAAGTTATTATGCGGAAATGTTTTGTTTCCCTTGAAAGCGAGGAAACGAGGGCCGGCTCCCGCTGCATCTCTAAATAGGCTGCTGTTTCTCTTTCTTTTTGTCGTTGGGAAGAATCATTCCTGCCGGCGTGGCTAACGAGCTTCCGCAGCTGTTGAATGCAATTATACATTCTGTTCCACGAGGCCGTCGTGCGGCCATTGTCTCGGGGGGCTCGGTGTGTGCTCCGGCCCCGGGATGCTTGGACGGCACAGCGGCCTGAGCTGGTCTTGGTCCAGGAGGCCCAGGAGGTCGGGGTCGGGCGGGCCTGCAGGAGAAGAGGCTGCTTGGGCACAGGGGGCCGGAGAAGGGCGCTGTTTCTCTACATCACAGCTGCCCTCCTCAGCAAGAACTGAGGAATGCTACAGGAGAACCGGCCACCGTTTTCTTAAAAGGGTCTTCTATTAAAGAAAAATTATTATCCGACCGAGTCTACCCAGACACTAACTTTCAGTCCTCCAGGTGCGGCCGTTGAGCAAGTCCGCAGCCGGCGAAGGCTGAGGGAGCCGCGTCCGCCCGGTTCCTCGCCTCCTCCACGCCTGTGGGCACCGGAGCTCCCTGGTCCGGCCTCTTCAGTAGAACTTGGAAGATTTTTGAATCTCTCAATCTCCTATTGCTCTAAATTCAGACCTTCACTGCTAGTGTCCCTCAGCTGTTTCCCCGCGGTGATCCCTTGCCTCCTGTGCACTCCCCAAAAGTACCAGCTCCCCTGGTGCCGCCAGGAAGGCAGGCACTCCTCGTCCTGGGGCCGCCAGGCTCCCTCTGGCTCTGAGGTGCAGACTGCTGCCGCTCCTGGGCTCTGCTCAGCGGGGACCTGCCCCGGCAGGGGTGGGACTGCTTACAGCCTGGCACTTCGGTGCAGAGGAAGTAACTCAGCTTGGGACTGAGGGCGAGTCTCTCATGACCCGGGAGTTATGAAAACCTGCGCTTCTTCATGAACGGCCCTCTTCCCAAGGGCCTAATCCTCTCTCCTCCACCGAAAGAATACGTGGATTTCTTTCCAAACATTTCCATCATGTATTTGCCGTAGGAAAAAAAAAAAAAATCTTCTGGGCAGTATCTGACTACCTGCCACGTGAAAAACCAGGTCCGTGGTTTCTGGGTTACCACAGATGATGAATGCAGAGTTCATCCTGGTGAAGTGTTAGCCAATCAAATGACGTTTAAGAGTCAAACATAAGAGAGCTCACAAATAAGCACGGGAAAGAAACAAAGATACTTGTGCCGGTAGATGAATGCAGACATGTGGGTAGCTGCGTGTTCTTAGACTCTCCATTTCTTTCCATCCCCTCCTCCCTTATGGACCTTCCACTGGTGGCCAGTTGTTATTCATAAATTTGAGCTCTTTGCATAATAGGAGTTGCAGTAATCTAATTATACTATTCTGATCACCAGTTACATTCATCTGCTCCTAGTACTATAGCAGTATATACACGCTCTGTAACCTCTTCGCTTTTGCATCTCTTCACCTTTGAAAAAGAAAGTTAATCTCAATGAACAGTGCTGAGGAAAATATTCTTGAAGAGTAAAAACAGTGTTTAATAAAAGGAGGGCTTTCCACGTCCTGGTCTCTGTTTATACTACTAAGGAGAGGTTAAAAATATAGTCTGGAGCGACTATCTTATAGTCTGTAACTGGAGCATAGCTATCTGCTGACACATAGGCCACTTCTGAAATACTCCTTCGCACCCACTTTCAAATAATCTGATGCCGTCTCAGCCAAATTAATCTCTGACTAACAGGAGTCCTTTCTGGATTTACATATATGCTCAGAGATACATAATAAATGGTATATATCGAAGACAGCTGCCGTGAGAGTGTTTATGCAGCTTGGCTAGAAACAGTCGCTCTCTTAACATGCTGGGTGTTTTACATGAAGACCGTCCCTGGCATTGTGCAGCCCAGCAAGAACGCTGGCCCACTGACTAAACAAATATGATTGCCAAAGTGAATTATTAAATTCCAACTGGCCTCACTTGCTAGAGAATTTCTCTCCTCTTTCTCCCACACAGCTTCCTACTTTCTATTAGATGAACCCTTTTCAGCTCTTGCAAATAATTGCTATCTCTTGCTAGTCATTGCTACAGCAGTTTCCCACTGTTTATATTTTAAAACCAGCACTTGGATGAGTCCCATTGAAGTGGAACAAATAAATATGTGTGTGCATCTGTGCAAATATTTATCTAAAATTGCATTATGAAAAGTCCTAGTGAACTCTGGGTCCCACTGTTGCGCCCTGGATCCCTTCTGAGACGATCCCGCCATTGGGCTACTGTTACTTGACTACACATGGGTGACTTCACCCCAGCATTTCCTTTGGAGGCCTATCTGGGACACTCCCTTCCAATAGAGGAAGTGGGCTGATGAGGGCCAGTGTTCTCATTCCAGATCCTTCACATCTCTGAAAAGCTGCATCCTTTGTAGAAAATAGATCTGTACGTGTGCCAGAGTGGAGCCCTGATGTTCATGGGGCGGGGGCGGGGGAGGTCACAGATTCCTTGTCTGTTTCAGCAGTAATCCTCCCATTTGGCAGGAGTCCCGAGAGGAAGTATTTAACAATGGGATTTTATAAAATTCAATGTAGTAAAGAACGGTTTTAGATTTGAATGGATCTAAGGACGTGTTCTTTCTTTCCCCCTGATAAGTGGAGGGTATTTAAGGGTAACGGTATCTCTGGATTTACTGGGAGGATTTGGCCCTTTTATTGGACTTTGTAGAATGATTATTTTTTCCATTTTATCATTTCCATGAAAGGTAATCCTCAGAAGAAAAATCTGTAGCCTCTTACCTCCATACTGATCTTAAACATTTTGCTTAAGGGGAATTAGTGAGGAAATAACAGTCTCTCAGGAAGGTTTAAAACTGTGATTTCGTTCAACATCCAGAGCTCTTTGAATGTCTCCAACGATATGCCAGAAACTGTGAAGTGATTTTCTTTCACACACTCGCCACAAGACCTGGTGTTTTTTAAAGCCTTAGACACAAAGAGCTTTATGCTAAAAATAAAAATTGCACAAAGCAGAGGAAAAGATGTTCTTGTCATCGTTCCCTGTTTGCTTCTAACCACGTGAAGTCTCCAGGGGAGCTTGCTGGATTCAGATGAGCTCCAGTGGTGGGTTAGCAGCCACGGTAGAAAGTTAGAGGCCATCCGCTGAGGAAGAAAGACCTGCCAGGTGTACAGGTCTAGGATACAAGGATGGCTTAGGTCTTCATCAGCCAGTGACCCTTGCCACCGTAACACAGAACAATAGCTACCCAGGAGTGTTTATGTCTGCTGAGAAAAGGAAGGGCAAAACAATACCACCGATGTACTTTTTAATTTATCGTATGGTCTATTTAGACTCTGTTAATTTCTAGTCTTTAAAAAAAAAAGCAATTGAAGTAGATTTGCTTGGTACAGAAGCATCATAACATCACAGACTCTTCCTCTTGGCAGGGGCATTAAGTCTGTTGGCCCACATCCCTACCAATGGCAGCCTGAGTCAAGGACCTCATTATTGGCATCCTCTTTTGCACACATAAAGTTTATCCATCCACTCGATAGATGTGTATTGAGCCCTTCCCACACAGAGATATGGCAGGGAACAATTCAGCCTCTTATTTCAAGGAGTTGGCTATTTAAAAGAAGATAAAAACACGGAAAGCAGTGATTGCATGAGAGAACCTATGGTAAAAGGCCTGTTGAGAGTTTTAGGAGACGGCGTGCACAGAGAAGTTCTATTTAGCTTAGGGTGAGAATCAGGAAGCAGTTCAAAAAAAATTGAACATATTGAAGGACAAATGGACTCTGGGCAAGTGGACCAGTGGAGCAGACACACCAGAAAGGTAAAGAGCTTGTACAGAGGATGGAGGGGTGGAGAGCAGAGCCTGCTCAGAAAGAGCAGCTGGTGGGGTCGGGCTGCCCGAGGAGGTGTGAGAGCAGGACGACGAACAGAATCGACGGACGGGACACTTAAAGGTGGGCAGAGGAAGATGCTGGAAAGGGGCGGGAGAGGAGGAGGGAACCTCGGCTTGGAGGTGTGAGGGGCAGAGGGTTGCAGGAGGGGGAGTCCACGGCATCAGCGCTGCAAGGGGATGAAGGAGCCAGCCTGGAACAGGGGAGCCCCGTCTCTCTGTGGAGAAGGAAGGACGGGTGGCCATTAGAACAGATTTGAGCTGGGGAGCAGTCACGTGGGGGCAGAATGTACCGCGTAAAATAGGAAATGAGGTGGGTAAGTCACGCCTGCGAGGGATGAAAATAGGGAAGAGGGGGTGGTCTGGAAAAGCTGCCGCGAGCACAGAAAAAGCTGACGCTCTGTGTGCCACTGCGGGGCCAGCTGAGAGCAGAGGCCATACGCTCCCTGGAGAGGCAGGGACCCGCTTGGTGGTGGTGTGACGTTTTCCAGCCTTAAGTGAAAAGTCTACATGTAGGCACCAAGGAGGGAGAATATTGTGCGCTGCGACCCCGCTGGGTGTGTGGTGCACTGTCGCTGTGAAGAGTATGTGCAACTTTGGGGTATTTTGGTGAATTATATGCTTGACTTATCGAAAAGCAGCTGTTTCTCCCTCTCCCCCTATGAGCACTCCAGAGTCTTCGGTTAGGCCTTGACCTCAAAGTCCTCAGAGCCCACGGATCTGGCCTGGCTCGTAGAGAGTTTGGGGTGGGAGTCATCGTTTCCCTGATTTCTCGTGCATATTCCCCTCTTTTCTCCAGCATCGTGGATTGACCTGTGTACTTCAGCGCTTCACTATATACAGTAGTATCTGATTTATTTGACCCCATTCAGGAGTGAACTGATCCTCCTAACTGAAGTTTCCAGATAAGTGAATTACATCCCATTTAAAACTAAACAAAAAAGGCAATTTCTATGGTGTATTCCTATGACTTGGTCTCTACAGAGAGTAATGGACCTTATCTGCAGCAGGTTCAGGATGACTTTGGGCCATGGTTCTAAATAGCAATGGACTATATGCCTGTCAAGTGACCTCAAGCCTCCAATTTTTTGTTTTGTTTTGTTTTCTCTGTCTGCCCATCCAGTAGTCCTATCAAAAAGGGAGGAAATAAAAATCAACACCCGTTTCATGTACATACCTGCCTGCCTTCTCTCCCTCCCAGATCCTTCTCAGAGAGGATGAAAGATAACTGTGTCTAAGACAGAGGATTTCAGATGTCAGTTTATTCATCTAATAAATATTTATTAAGCAGTTACTCTGAACCGAACCCTGTGCTAAGAGATTAGGATGCAGCTGTGAACAAGCCAGACATCGTCCTGTCTCCCCAGAAATGTCCATTACTGCCCGGCTGCCCTCAGAGGGGCTGAAGGGTGGAGCTGGAGTGCAGAACATCTGTGGTAAGTGGTCGACAGACCAGAGCCAGGCACCAGCGTGTGCAGAAGCAGAAGCTTTTCAAGTGACTGATATTGTAACATAAAATATCTAGATGGACTGGGAAACTAGTTGAACCATGCAACACATAAACCCTAAGGAGCTGAAATGTGGAGCAACTTGTTTTCTAAAGCATCTGGGGTTAATAGATTTTTCATGCTGGTAATTCAAGTGCATACGAGCGATGGCACTCACACACACTGGTTAACATGCTATACAAATGGCACTGTCATCTGAAGCCAGTATCTTTGAACTTAAAACTGCCATATAAGAATTTTGATTCTTTTACCATGGGGCAGGGTGGGGCAGGGGGGCGGTGAAGCCCTAGCAGAACAATGAATCAATTTTTTACTACATTGCCTAAGTCTAATGTTCTTCGGAGAGTTTTCAGAGAATTACTTACGCAATACCCATCTCTCCCGCCGTTGGTCCCGAGGGCTCAGTGTCATCGTTTTCTGAAAGTCGTCCTTTGTTTCGGTGTGCACTACACCTGGGCTGACTCTTACACAGACTTCTAAGTTAACCATACCCCATGCACCCACCTCAAAAGGACTGTAGGTGGAGAAGCAAGAGATAATCAGCCCAAGACCCCTATTTAACCCTAACTCGGTTCCTTTTCCGCTTTTCCAGGGCAGCTTATCCCTGGGTCTAAAGTTCAGTAGCCTCACTATAAAAGGCTGAGAAAAAACAATATCCATTCCGCCTTTGCAGTCTGCTTCTCACAGGAGCCCACCCAGATGCCCGGCTATCCTTCCACCTGGGATCCCATAGGCCAGGGTGTTTGTGATCCACACCAGAAGCTACATGCGAGACCTTTCCAGTTGGCCAAAGAGCAAGAAAGATTTCCTTTTCTCACTATCGCTGTTTTCTTCCCTCTTTCTTTAAATATTTTCCTGCGAGCCTCTTAACTTCCCAGGCTTCTTTCACACCCCTGTTTCTCTGTACAGCAGCTTCCTGTACAAATGTGTATCACACGCAGAGGTGGAAACTTGCCTAAATGAAATTAGGCAGACAGGTGGCGCCAGAGATACACGTGACTCACTCCCTTGCTTCATTTAGTTTCCTGGTCAAATGTCACTTTAGTAAGAAGGGCCTTACCTGACCCCTACCTCCGCCTAAAATAGTTATCCCGCGCAACTGATCACTTAAGCTGCTATGCATTCCCTTGAAGCATCTATCACGCCTGTCCAATTACAGGTTAATTTCTTAATTGGTTTTATTTGTCTCTTCGGTGCACACTGTGATGAGATCAGGGACTCACTGCTGATTCATCCCTATGGTTTAGAACAGTGCCTGGTACATAGTAAACCCTTCCAGTTTTTAGAATGAAGTACCTATTTTGACAATTCAGAACCTTGAGGTTTATCTTAATGAGAGAGCTTCTGTGATCATCATCTTTGTTTTAAAGCTTAGGCTATTGAAGCTCAGAGCTTGCCCAAGGTCGCATAAGTGGTAAGTGGAACCAAGATCCACACCCGCATCTGCTGACTCTGTTTGTTCAGGTGACTCTATAAAATGCCTCCAAATAGAGATAAATTAATTTTATATTTATTGGTATGTCTTTATGGAGGAAGCATAATGAACATAAAGGGCCATTCATTAAACTTTATCACAAGCAATGGCTTATCAGAATGAATGAGGCCAGAATATCAATGACAGTTCATCTGAAGGTTGTATATCAATCAAGGACCCCAGTTTTTCTCCATGAAGTTTTAACATGGAATGTTGAGGAAAAAGACGTGGCCGATTCGATTTTCCTTTTCATTTCTTTTGCCCGATTCTAAAGTGACCGCTCATTCCTCAAGATTAACCTGGTGTTGCTTTATTTTCCTCCCTTTTGGACAGAGGAGAGATGGTGGGGAAACAGATCTTTCAAGTTTATAAATTAGCGTCCTTTCATCCCCACAGATGGCTCTTGCTTCCCCAGAGACACTCGGGCATTGGTGGTTAAGCAAATAGATTTGGAGCCAAGTCAGACTTCTGTTGAGGCATTTGAACGCATTCTTGCTTCCCTTGCAAACTCCTGAGGCTTCAGCTGAGTTGGAAAGGAAATGTACAGTTCTCAGATGAATTTTCGGGTAAAGGGATTTCATCTTTGTTCAGAGATTTTCTTGATGGGGAGGAAATAGGGTGCACGAGGCTGGTAGTTTTGATTTTGCAAAGGTAACAACATAACATATCCTTTTATCGTAAGACTTTTTATCCTAAGTTTCTTTTTTTTATCCGAAACGTACTTTCAATTTTAATATAATGGGGAAACAAGCTATGATAAATTTAATCTTTGTGTATAAACACAATTAGAAGAACATAAAGATTAAGTAGTCACTGTGACAAAGCCCCAACATATCTTAATACTAATTAGCCTTAAAAATTTCAGCACATTTTCCTTTTTGCTCAATTCTACTTGCTTCTGTTTTCTATCAAAAGAAAACATTCTGTCATGTTAATATACAATAGCAGCAAAAAGCTGCACAAGGATGCCACCCTCAGTGCTGCTGAAAAGAAATAATTTTCAAAAGTTTTCTTAAAATATAAGGAGTCCCTTTTTCAGATTTTACTGAATATAATCAGCCACCAGAAAAGTTCTTATATTTTGCCTACTATTTTAAAAGTACAGTCAATTATTGTGTGGTGAACAAACATCTTTTATTTGTAGTACCTAAAAAGAGCATTACATTATTTACCCAAGTTTCACCATTGGGAGGCAAAGGTGCTCGCTCTTGTGTCCTTCTCTGTCTCCTTAAAAATTGTTGAAGCATTGAGAAAACAGTAACCAAAAAGTCCTCGAAGAAAAAGGATTCATAATCCTACTATTCACGCCCAAATATTTTAGGTTTTGCCTTTAATTATTACCTTGTAGTGCCTGCCCATTTTAATGAAGATGAAAATCATGTGACGTTTAAAAAATATTATATTGTACTGAGATATTTAATCACTTACGTGACTATATTATGTTGATATCACATTGTACCAAATTACTGTTTGAATTGTTTTCATTTTGACAGCTAATATTCTCATACACTTTTTGGTTCTATCACTTTATTTTCTCATGATAAATTCCCTTAAGCAACAGCACCAAGTCAAAACCCCTTTTTTTTTGTAGCTACATGTGAGTATAACAGATTTGCTGCAGCCATGCCTATACTGTGTATGTTTGAATGTTGCTAATTTAGTAGCTGCAAAATGCTAACTCAGAAAATTAATTTACTTGCATTTTTTAATCACAAAAAGTAGTGATCTCTCTATTTTATTATTTGTATTTATTCTTTGGGGAGTTATATGCTCATCAATAATTTCATTATTGCATAATGGAACACTGATAGGCAAGGAATGATAAAGACATTGCATAATCCCCAGATAATTAACTCGAAATGTTATATAGCACCCCGTGTAGTTGTAAGAGACTATAAAGCCTCCAGATACATCTGAGCCTCTGGTACTTTTCTAATATCAAAAGATATTCATATAAAGCTTTTAGAACCAGAGTGTACTTCCGTTCTTTCACACTTTCTCTGTTTATGGTGTGCAGGTTTATATAGATGCTGAAAGAAGTAAACCTGAGCATAAATCTGAACTCCTGTGTGATTCTGAGCAAGTTTAAGCCTCAATTTCCTCATCCATCTGAGTTTATTTACAGCAGTAATGTAATTAACATGTAGCACAGGGCTTGGAACATGGAAAGCATTGAAACATATTAGCCATCATTATTAAAGTCTGATCAATCATGTTAACTCAGAACTGTTATAACATGTGGCTTATTCAGGTAATTTAATGGAATTAATTTTAATAAATGCATTTTCTTGTTTGACCTATCTGGGGAATTTATAGTAGCCAGTGTTAACAGTAGCTGACAGCGTTATAGCTGGAAACATGTTGTACCAGATCTGTTTCCTAAAGCAAATCCAAGTGAAAAAAAGCGTGTTGTGATTGTGCAGTGCATGTGAAATCTGGAGGAGTGTAATGCAGTAAATATGAGAGCTGCCCATGAAGACTTTATAACCTAAAAGGCAACACAGTGACAAAGACAGAGACGGTCGCTGTATCCTTCATAAATTGACAATGGATAAATAAGAAACAATCTACCATAATGGAAGAAACAATCTATCATAATGGAAGATAAACGAACAGATTAAAGCTTACTCAAGAGGAAATGTAGGATCCACCGTGGACCACCACCGTGGAACACAGGTTGAACAGCCATCAGGAGCTCAGACATCCTACTGTCGAGTGGGAGCGTGAGCTGTGAAGTCACACAGACCCAAGTCTGAACTTCTCCATCCCTCACTAGCTCTGTGACTGTGCAAAGCCTCACTGAATCTCAGAAGGAAAAAAAAAAAGAAAAAAAGGTGCTTCATTTAAGTTCACGATTTGTTACTCAGTAGGCACTTAGTACATACTTCTTTGTTTCTTATCTCCTTCTATTATTCACAAAAGTAAACGAAATACAGACCAACCATAAAACAGTTGAAAACTGGCAGTAACTCCTTCAACATCATCATCTAGCAGAATATAAGAGAACTGGAGTTATGAAATTTGGAAGCTCGTTTAAGAGAAATGACTTTTCTTCTTTTTTAATATGAGCATTTAAAGCTATAATTTCCCTCTAAGCATGTCTTCACTGCATCCCACAAATTGTGATGTTGCATTTTTATTTTCATTCAGTTCAAAATACTTTATATCCCTTATCACTACTTTTATGACTTGAGGGTTATTTACACATATGTTGTTTAATGTAATACAATTTCTGAGAATTTTGTAGATATCTTGGTTACTATTTTTAATTTAGTTTATTTGTGGTCAGAGAACATGTCCTATATAAATTCAGTCCTTTTAACTATATTGAGACTCATTCTGTGGTTCAACATATAGTCTGTTTTGATTGATGTTCTGTGTGTACTTGCAAAGAATGTGAGTACTGCTGTTGTTTGGTGGAGTGCTCTATAAATATGAATTAAACCAATTTGGTTCAGACTGTTGTACAACTCTGTCATTACTGATTTTCTGTCTACTCATTCAGTTACTGAAAGAAGAATATTTAAGTCATCAACTTAACTATATTTGTAATTGTCTCTTTCTCCTTTGAAGTCTGACAGTTTTTTGCTTCATGTATTTTGAGTTCTATTACTGGATACATATGTGTTTATAATTGTTACAAATCCCTGCTGTATTGACTCTCTTATCATTATGAAATGTCTTTGACTTTGGTAATACTTCTTGCCTTAAATTTTATTTTGTCTGACCCTAATATAGCCACTGAAGCTTGCTTATGCATATTGTATACCTTTTCCAACCTTTTAATTTCAACCTATTTGTATTTATATTTAAAGTGTTGCAGGTAGCATATAGTTGAGTCTAGCTTTTTTATAACAGCTTGGCCCCAAAACATCTGCCCTTTGGTTAGAGTATTTAGTCCATTTACATTTAATCTAATTAGTGATGTAGTCGAATTTAGGTCTGCCCTTTGCTGTTTGCTTTCTGTTTGTCTCATGTATTTCATGTTCCTTTTCTGCCTTCTTTGTGTTAAATATTTCATAGTATAGTATATTTTAATTCTGTTGGCTTTTTATAGCTATATTCCTTTGCATCATTCTTCTAATGATTACTACAGGGATTACAATATGCTTCTTTAATTTATCACAATCAACTTAAAATTATTATTGATTAACTTTGGAGACATATATATAGGGATTACATATAGAGATATAGGTATAGATATAGATATCTTGCAACTCTATAGCTCCATTTACCTTCCCTCCAACCTTGGTGCTATTACTGCAATATACGTATTACATCTATAAACAGGCACACCTCGAAGATATTGCAGCTTCGGTTCCAGACCACTGCAATAAAGCAAATGTTGCAATAAAGCAAGTCACATGAATATTTTGGTTTGGCAGTGCATATAAAAGTTACGTTTACACTATAATGTAGTCTATTAAGTGTGCAATAGCATTATGTCTAAAAACAATGTACATAACTTCATTTAAAAATATTTTATTGCTAAAAAGTGCTAACCATCATCTGAGCCCTCAGCGAGTTGTAATCCTTTTGCAATAGTAACATCAAAGATCACTGATCACAGATCACCATAACAAATATAATAATAATGAAAAAGTTTGAAATATTGAGAGAGTTGCCAAAATGTGACAGGGAGACAAGAAGTGAGCCAATGCTGTTGAAAAATGGCACCAATAGACTTGCTCCACAGAGGAGTGCACAAACCTTCCATTTGTGTAAAAAATAAATAAATAAAAGCAGTACCTGCAAAGCACCATATAGTGAAGTACAATGAAACAAAATGCCTGTACTTTAAAACCCAAAATACAGTGTAATTAGTTTTGTTTTAAGCGGTCATATATCTTTAAGAAGAGATGAAAAATATAAAAATGATGTTTAAATCCCTGGGTAGTCGTTAAAATAAATTATGTCTCTAAAATAAATATTATAATTCATCATTTTAATTTTATTAGTTATGAGAATTTCCAATTGTTATTTTTTACTACTTTGAGATGTGTACCCAATATCAAGCCGAGAACAAGAAAAGTGCTGGGCAGTCAGCTGGACTCATTGCTCCCTGAATAAACCTGTCTCAGTCAAATGACAGATCACCACAGTCATGACTTCAAGATTGCCTCTCAAAAGGAAAAACTGAAAATATTAAATCCTTGACCTCCAAAGATCTGCTTACTGCATTTTAAATCATTTAGCATTCATTGTCGCTATTTATAATTTTTTAAAACTTGAAGCTTGCGGTAATCCATTTATTTAGAGTTCACTAACTGTAGTTTAGTAACTATGACAATATAAATTATGGACATGGAAAGCCTTGTGAGATGGTATCTGTTGGTTTGTAATGTACACATTTCTTTCCAAATGAAGAGAAACGACTAGTAGAACTTTAGGTTATAGTGACACCTGGTGGTACTGTTTTTTATTTTTAAGAACATTTTCTGATTTGATCTGTCTAGAATTTTTATTAAGTAATCATTTTATCAGCTAGGATGTGCCTTAAGAGGCCCTTCCCTTCCTGACCCACATCCCTTTCCATGGCATGGTCCTTGGGCCAGAAGCCCTACTGGTAAGCGCAGCCAGCGGCCTTCACGTTTCTACCTTGGGCTTGAGAAAGAGATCTCATTACGGTGGGATGAACAGACACTGTTAATGCTAAAACTGGGAACAGTATGACTAACAACATGTTATGAAATGCTTCTGAGGATGTGTAGGTACTGAGAATGCACCTGGCATACCCATGCAGTACATACCGTATTACTGTATCATTTTATAGAGGGGATTCTGGAGAATACCCAAGGTCACAAAGTTAACCAGCTTGATTAAGTCTCTGGAGAAGCCAGAGCTTCAGTTTTGACTGAATACTAGTTCTAATTTTGAGAAAGAATTTTAATTGTAATTTTAAAAGTATATATATTGCATGAGTACCTTCTGTTTTTAAGAAATTAAATTATTTCCGATAAGGTTGAAGTCTTTGCTACCCAGCCCAAGTCCCCTCCTTCTTTCCCCAGAGATAACTACTGCTCTCAGTTTGGTGTGTAGCTTTCCAGAACCATCACTCACACACACACACACACACACACAGACACACACACACACACACACATATACACACTTTATATTTAATATAGAGATAGACGGTTACTTTCTTGTGTGTTTGGTACATAAAAGAGAGTATTTGGCCAAAGTGAAGGGACTAGCCTCATCAAAATATGAATTTGTGCCACTAAGTATTATTATAATAAGTTGAACCTCTGTAGCACTGATAGTTATTTCTGAGGTTATTTCAGATGTCTCTAGTACATAGTCAAGATTTAACTAGAATATTGGCTGGGGCACCATCGAGTCTCCTAACGAATGTCCCAGTGTGGCGACACTGCCTGAATGCAGTGTCAGTGTGACACTCCCACCACCATGGCTGGACCCAAAATGAACAAACTTTTGTTTCTGTGTTATTTAATTGAAGCCATGATTGTTTATTGAGGCCAAGATCATCAGAATGATCTGTCGTTTGTACCCTTGCTGACGGAATATATGGAGAGAGGACTCCCATAATTGTCTTTAATTTTTTTTGTTTGAATCCAGCTTTTTTACCACTCTCATTGAAAATCTACATGTATACTTTTTTAAAGGTTTTTTTTTTTAATTTGATAATGTTTTCTAATTTAAAAGAACCTTGAAATTTGAATAATTAAAAAGAAACTAATTAGAATGATAGGCAGTAAAAATGTTAATCCATCCACATTCTCTTTTTTCCCCTTCCAGGCACAATAACTTAAATGAAATAGTAAGTGTAAATGAAAAAAAGAAAAAAATTAGAGGAGTCAAGAGCCCAAAGAGTTTATCAGGAAAGCCTGACTGAGTAGGTTACATCCCACTGACCGAGCTCCTAACTCTCTGAGTTTAGTCAGAGTATTCTACGCAAAGATGACATGAACTTCTGGCTATTCCCTCACACTATGGAATTTACTAGACTTTAGGTTTAAACAGGTGATTCGAGCTACAATGAGAACTTGAGACAGAATCACCCAGATTCAAAGTACAGCACTTTGGGGTCCAGAAGGAGAGCTGTTTCCACAGGATAAACATAAGAACGTTAATTAAACAGCGAGTGGACTTATCAGAACAAATGATTTGAAAATGTGGAATGTTTGAGTTGGATAAATCTCCATGAATTTTGTGAACATGTTCTGTACGTATATCTATTTCAAAGTCACATTGTTGTTGATTATCCATGTATTGTAACCCTGTAATGAGGCATTCTATGCTTACAGTTTTCCTTTAGGATCTGGGGTAAATACAAACTAAGGTAAGATCCTTTCAAGTTACTCCTGTAAATGAAGGAGCGCGTATTGTCACATTTGCATTGTGATTTTTGCAGAGTCGTTCTCTGGAAATTTCCACATAGCTCATTATTTGTTGAGAGTATGTTTGTCAGACCGTGGGAGGTTTGGATTTTGTTTTCAACTGCGGGGGAAAGGTGTGACAGTGCCTGTTAAATGTTCATCTCACACAATGGGCAAAATGAAAGCGAATGAATGGCAGGTTACATGGCAAATGTGTGGCCCAGGAGAGAGAAGGCAGTGGGTGGCAAGCAGCTTATGGACACATGCCTGTAGAATAAGATGCAAAGCTGGCACGCTCACCAGGGAATCTGTAGCAGCTTTACAATGCAGCAATGGCAACAGATCTGGAGCCTGACTAAACAGTAGTAACACCCATGATGGGGCAAGAAAAGCCTGCCTACAAGGGACACGTGAAGCTTCCAAAGTGGTACCGGTGGTTTTTCTCCAGTCAGTCAGTCGTGGCTACGATAAAGCTGCTATATTTTAACTTAAAAATGAGACTTGGAGAAAGCTACTGTGTATCCTAAAAGATGTATGTACTATTGCAGAATTTATTTTTTTAATCAGATAACAGATTAAAATATTTTTAATACAAAATGTGCCCAATACGATCAGATCTAACATACACTTGAAATAACTATTCTTACATATATTTTTAATAAATATTTACTTTTGGTCACTTTAAGCAAATTACTACGTTATCAGAGATTGGTTTTATGTAACTAAAATGCATATTAAATCAGAAACCCTACTTGAACAAAAAAGGTAGATTTCATGTTATAACAGGAACTTCTTGGACTTGTCTTTGAATGGTTAAAATCATCATTTTATGTAACTAAAAAATCATCATTTTATGTAACTAAAATTACTTTAATCACTGTATTTAGCCAGGGTGTGGTTCTTTCCAGTTAGAACATTTTGAACTCTCAAGTGATTATTCAATAGCCAGACTCAACTATTAGGGCCATTTCCTTTCTTACTCGTCCATTTATAAACTGTTTACATGCACTTCTGCTCTGCACTTATTTTGTACCCTGATTTTCCTTCATTTGGAATCCAGCACAAAAAAATAGGTAAATCACGCATTCCTCCTGAAAAGTTAACTTTCCAAAAGATTTCACTGTCATTTAAGGAAAGATTTTGCTTGCGATGCAGTAACTTCTGTTCTTAGCCATGAGTTCCTTGGAAAAGTAAAACAGCCTCACCTTGAATTACAGTCGGCCCTCGGTATCCGTGGGTTCCCCATGCGCGGATTCCAAACCGCTGTTGGTTGAATCCGCAGATGTGGAACCCGCCGACACAGAGCGCAGACTGTAATTCACCATTTTTATAAGAGACTTGAGCATCCGTAGATTTTGGTACTTGAGGGGGTCCTGGAACCAATCCCGGGGACCATTTGGGAGTTTCAAAACAAAATTTCAGGAACTGCTTATTTAAATACTTAAAACCTAAATAATTATCCCCAAAGTATTAACGAATTGCCAGATGGCACATGGCATTATACATTCACGTATTGCTTCATTCACCAAACATTTACTGGGAACCTCCCATCGTGCCAAACTCTGGCTACATGGTTTTTGAAGTTTTTTAATGAAGTGGCATGAAACATGGTGTTTAATCCAGAGATAGATAGGTAAGCAACTACAGTACTTGCCATAAAGTGTAAGCTCTGTGGTAGAGGCTTATGCAGGGTCTCCGGGTGGTCGGAGGGGAGCGGACCTTTCTCCCCAGGCTGGGGGCGCCGGGGCAGCCCTTCGGGGTGGCCGTGACCCGGAGGCTGCAGAGGGCGCGGACCCTCGCCAGCTAGAGGGTCTGTCGGCAAAGTTCAGAACCCGCAGAATAAAGAACAGCCTGTCTGGGTTAGACCTTCAAAATGCCTCCATCCCTTCGGTCAGGATGGAATTAAACAGGCCTTGGACGTGGCTTCCCAACCTCCCAGCCCAGATCCACGAAGGCGCTGGTTGGAAGGCTTCCCAGCCCTTTCCTTCACGCCTCGCTTCACCTGCTTCGTGTTCCTCCTCTCCCCGAGGAGAAGCCTTGTCCCCCGGGGCTTTGTGGCCCACGACTCCCGCCTCCGCTCAGCCAG
>NW_006783500.1:1746799-1753372 GCF_000442215.2 Lipotes vexillifer
CTTTCTCAGCTCTCAGGTCTGCTTGCTACGTGTCCTCACCACTGCCCCCCTGAGTTAGGCTCCCAAGCGCTCCTGCACCCGGCTGCCGGCACCCTTTCCCTCGTCTTCTTTCCCCCGCAGCCTCGCAGCTGGGGTCCCCTCCCAAGGGCAGGCGTGGCCGTGCCACTTGCCTCCCTAGTTTGGAGATGATGCCCGAACGTCTTCGCCGGCCGTTTGGGGACCCGCGGCATCCTCGTTCTGCACCAGCCCCTGGCCTCACCTCCCTTCACCCTTATCCACATTTGGCTCCCAGTCTGCTGAATTCTTGAAGGTCCCCGTTGTGTGGCTGCTCTTGAGGTACACTTGCAGCCCCCCATCTCCTTCCCTGCCTACACCGTCCAAACCCCCATTGGCCCCATCTCCACTTGGCTAAATTTGTTCCATCTTTAAGACTCAGCCCAGGTGTCAGCCAACTGGGAAGTGTCTTTTGACCGACCGCGGCACCTGTCACACTTAACGACAATGGTTTACGTGTCTGTCCTGAAGACCAGGCTGTGTCTTTCTCGAGGGCAGGGGTGACCCCGTTCATTTCTCACCACTCAGAATTTAAAACATTGCTGATTTATGGTAGGCACTCACACACGTGTTTGTTGAATGAATGAATGAACAGTGTCCAGTAAGAGTTTGATATCCGATGCCACTTTGGTTTACTGTGTGGTGTTCTATCACCGAGGGTTGTTTTGTAATGTATAGTATTGATGACTTTCACACAAGCATTTTGTGCACCATAGATCAATCTAGCAAATGAAGTCCAAGAACCATTTGGATAAATCTTTCTTCAGAAAGGACTTTAGGTATCAAGTAACTCCACTCATGTATATGCCTCTTACAGATTTGCTTCCTTCCAAATATTAGATTTTTTAAGTTTCAGCATTATGTTAGCAATTTCCCATACACCATTTTTATGCATATAACTTGCATCCAATCATATTTACTTTTCGCTCATTTGACTGAATTTATGGCTACGTAAAGTAACTAACTTTCAGTAATTAAACTGACAGGTGGTCTTCTGTCTGCAAGTCCATTGTTCTCAGTCATATGCAGGAGTGAGTGGAAACAAAGTTGCACGGCTCAGAGAGTGAGCCTCTGGATTCTACACACAGAAAGGAAACATGCGCCATTTAAGGGGTGAGTGAGTCTTTTGAGACCATTTTGGAAAATCCTAGAATATTGAAAATCCCATGTTTACAGAATCCACGAGTGTACAAAGGCCAAAGCTGCACACCTCAGGAGAATCCACACCTCAGGAGAATTCCGTGCAGAGCAGGAAGAGGACACCAGTCCTCAGAGAACCATAATTTAGTTCCAAGAATGTTTTCGGGTCCTTTCCCGTAACACTTTATGGTATCTTGAAATGATGCTGGGTTTCCCAAGGCTTGCACTGCTGCCCACCAGCCCCGCCCCAGAGAGCACTGAGGGACAGATACTGTAAACACCCTACACTCTCAGCTGTGGACAGTGAGAAAGCTGGGAGAAGGCTGTTTACTCTCTCTGCCTTGGAAATCAACTAGAGAGAAGCGGGCTGGGAGTATTTTTATATGTGTCTTGTAATTGATCCTACCCACTATTTATTTATGAGGTCACCCCTAAAAAGAAAGAAGTAAATTGACTGAATCATGCTAACAAATATAAAATAATTTGTAAGATTTATCTTTGACATCATTTGGGGGAAAGAAAAACCAAGATTACCATAAACGCGAGAAGTGAAGTTTCTGCTAAAGTTACTTAGGTGGCTGAGGCTACATTATGTCAGTTGCTGTAGCCTGGTCTGAAAAAGCAACAGAACATTAAATGCCTGCACATTGAACCAGAACAGCATTTCTACACTGAGTTTAGCTTTTATTGAAGCAGAAGTTCTGGAGTCCTGGGACTTGCTATTTTGTCAAGGATTGGATGCAGTTCAGAGCCCCAGTTTGGCTTAAAGAGTGATAATGATGAACAGTATGCATAGGGCCTGCTATTTAAGGCCAGAATATAGTTACACATTCTGAGCAAAGACTGGATTGTGGGAGAGGCAGGTGGGATACAAAAAGAGAATTTTAAGAGAAATCTACAGAACTGACTCCTAGGTTCAGCCTTCCCCAGAAAACCCATAACTCTTATATTCCTTGTTGTCTGTAAATAGTTTAAATCAAAGATTTATTGAACAGCTAGTCTAGAATTTGACTTAACCCAACTTTGTGTCCCTCTTTTATCAATATTAGATGAGTTTTCTTTGTAAGGAGCACATTTAAATAAGAAGGTATATTCTAATAGAGCAAGCCCCTAGAAGGGTAAAATAAATAACTTAATGCCTGCTTTGCTGTTACACAAATCTAGACACAGTTACTTGCATATATTGTCTTGGTGTGTCAACAGTGCCGGTTGTTTAAGCTAAAAGATACTCTACTGCTTTAAAGGTATTAGAGGAATTTTTAATTCCACCTTCTTGCTGAGTGTGGACTCTAAGACAATAGGAACAATTGTTTCATGTAAGTGTAACCAAATTAATGGTGTATGAATACGATTGCTTTAGCATGTGATTTCAAGGAAATGTCTGCACGAGCTGGCCTTGCAGCAGTGGATGGCACAGCTGAAGTCCTGGCAGCACAGTTCCAGCCTGGGCGAGTCATCAACCTTTTCAGGCTTTGCCTCCAGGCCCCGGGAAGCCCTCTGAGACAATGTTCTCCAGTCTTCTCAAAGAAATAGTTATTGTGAAGGTTTGAAATTGTGCTTTCTGCCAGGAGGTGCAAATCACATGAGTAAATGCAAAAACAGCTCAAAGTAGGAAGAGAATGAGCTATGTGCTTTTCCATAGCTTTTTAGTTATTCTGCGTAAATATTCAGGATGTCGCTTGATTTTTGACTTTCAGTCATGAATGTAGCTGTTCCAAAGCTTATTAAAATACGTGCTGATACTCATTCCATCATCCAAGAAGTGTTTATTGAGCACCTACTCTGTGCCAGCTCCAGACACTGAGGATAAATCAGTGAACCGAAACAAAATCTTATCACATGAACCCACAAATAAATATGTATAATGTATCAGGCTATAAACATCTTGTTTATTCTGTACATTTAAAATATCTAATTTTATTTAATGGTATCATTCATTGCCTTTTTCGGGTTTCAAAACTAAATGAATTTACATATCCTGGAACATTTATTTCACTGTCTATGAAAAACATCTAGATACAAATCTACATAATATTGTTCACTTTTGCATTATTCTTCCAAGTATATTCTCATTGTTCCTGGTCTGTTTTGTGACATGAATAAGTAGTATTAATTAACATGCTTGAGAGGTCATGTTATATGTGTATATATATTTACTGAGAAGATATTGCCAAGCAGTTATATAACTAAAAGGCTAAAGGTATCTGTGTTTATATGCATGTTTGTGTGTATATTTATTAAGTATCTTATATATATTCAAATTATCATTGTGTATAGTACAAGTAAATTTTATTAATTTGAACTTTACTCTTTGCAAGTTTATAGTTCTCCAGGTACTGATAAGGATGATTTATCTTTATATTACATTTGTATGTTTATTGTTTGATAAGCAAATGTTATAAATACCTTTTTAAAAACTATTTTTAAATGTAAACATCCATTTATATTTGAAAAAAATATAAGCTTTAACTGATCATTCTTTGAAAGCTTGTGTCACAAAAACTCAACAGAAATGAAAGTCTAATATGTATATTATTTGTTTATGGATCCATGGTCTCCTTGTCCCTCTTTGTTTAAATTAGTAAGTCTTTATAATATAAATGTTTATGCCTAGTGCTGATCTATTTCTATAAAACTCAGGCTTAGACTTCTCTGGATTTAAATAGAGTTCTCCTCACCTCTTCATTTTAAAAGTGCAGAGAGCAAGTTATCAGTCCACGACAGTGGCTTTTGGGTGTTATTTTGGTCAGCTCTGTCATTGAAAAGCTATATGAATAATATCCAAACATCAGTGAAATTTCTGTATATCAGCAACAAACTAAAATGAAATTTAAAATAGCAACAAAAACTATCAAATACCCCTAAGATATATCTGACAGAAGTTTTATAAGCCCTCTACACTGCAAATTAAATATTGTTGAGCGAAATTAAAGACTTGAATAAGATGGAGAGATATACCGTGGCCATGGAGAACAGGATTCAGGATTGTTAAGTGGCTAACTTACCCACTCCCCGGGTGGGTAAAGTAGATGCAATGTAGTCCCCAACAGAATCCGAGCAGGGGAGAGAGAGAGAGAGAGAGAGAGAGAGAGAGAGAGAGAGTGTGTGTGTGTGTGTGTGTGTGTGGAAACTGATAGGCTAATTTTAAAATGTATAATTTCAATGACAAAGGCAATCTTGAATAAAAGATGGATAAATTACCCTACCAAATCAAGACCTATTATAAAGTCATAGTATGGTAAGGTATTTGTGTAGCAACAAACAGATAGACAATAGACATACAAGTGGAATAAAGACAACTTCGTGATAAAGGTGACACCGAGTGCATTGGAGAAGGGATGCTCTTTTCAATAAGCAGTGCTGGGTTAATTTAATACTCTTATTGAAAACAATGATTTTTTGGTCTCCAACTCACACCATTCATAAAAGCCAATTCCAGATGGACTATAGATCTAAATATGAAAGATAAAACAATAAAGCTTCTCAGAAAAAGCATAGAACATCTTTGTGACTTTGGAGCGGGCAAAATTTCCTTTAAAAGGTTCCAAGACAACACTAACCAGAAGGGGAAAACATGACAATTTGGAAAATAATAATATCAAGAAGCTCTGTCCATCCAAAGACATCATTAATAAAATGAAAAGACAATGTATAGAGTAGAAGATATTTGCAGCAAATATAACAAACAACTTGTACCCAGAGTATATTAAAAATTTCCTACAAATTAAGGACAGACAACCCAGTAGAAAAATGAGCTGACTTGAACAAAAAGAGGATATGCAAATGACCCATTAACATAAACAGTTGCTCAGCCCCATCAGTTAGCAAGTAAATGCAAGTTGAAATCTCAGCTCGATGTCAAGGCACACCTACTAGATTGAGTAAAATTAAAAAGAAAAAGAAAATGTAACGTTGGCAAGGATGTAGAAAAACTGCAAATAGCTGCATTAGTTTGGACATCCACTTTAGAAAGCTGTTTGGGGCATCCACTTGAACTTCATACATCCACGCCCTATGTCCCAGCTCTTGTCTGTCCCACAGAAACGTGTAAAAACATCCCTCAAAAGATATAAGAATGTTCATTGCAGCACAGTTCGTAACAGCTCCAACTTGGCAACTACCCAAAATGCCCATTAACAGTAGGATTTATAAATTGTGGTGCATACTTACAACAGAATACCACTCGGCAGTGAGAATAAATCATCTACGACTTCACCTGAAATTATCAGTAAATCTCACAAGCATACAATTGAATGAAATAAGCAGGACAGGGAAGACGGCATGCTACATGTTTCTATTTATGCCAATTTCAAGCACAGGCACATCTACATCTATGGTGATAACACTCAGGATGTGGTTACCTTGGGGCATGGGGACCAACGCCTGGAAATGGGCGTGGCCTGTCCATTCTTGTCTAAGGACTGGTGTCACAGGTGTGATAGCATGAAAAGTCTCCAAGCTGGGCTTCCCTGGTGGCGCAGTGGTTGAGAATCTGCCTGCCAATGCAGGGGACACGGGTTCGAGCCCTGGTCCGGGAAGATCCCACATGCCGCGGAGCAACTAGGCCCATGAGCCACAACTACTGAGCCTGCACGTCTGGAGCCTGTGCTCCACAGCAAGAGAGGGCGCGATAGTGAGAGGCCCGCGCACCACGATGAAGAGTGGCCCCCGCTTGCCACAACTAGAGAAAGCCCTCACACAGAAATGAAGACCCAAGACAGCAAAAATAAATTAATTAATTAATAAACTCCTACGCCCAACATCTTCTTAAAAACAAAAGTCTCCAAGCCAAAATTTATTTTTTCACTTTTCTGATTGTGTGTTATACTTCAGTGAAAAGTTTTAAAGAGTTAAACATTTAAAAATTAAAGCTGTATCACCTGATCTTCAATCGGGCAGGTAGAGCTCTTGGTCAAGCAGTCATAGGAGAAATTCTTTCTATCAGAGCATCTTTCAAAACACAGCGACAGCACACATCTTGAGGAACATTCTCTGAAACTGGCACAAGCTTCCACCATCCAGAAGTTCACATGGCAAGTTGACTTTTAAGCAAACATCCTCTTTTCTTAGAGATTCTGTTCTATTTCACAGACTGCCAGTCCTCTCAAAAGCTCACTGGACTAATTCAATCCCCACTTTCCAACGTCCTGAAAGATCAGGTGAAACAGCTAATGATGAAAGGCATCCATCTATGGCCATGTTGCCACATGGCTTCAGCTACTATGCGTGTTTCAGGGAAGCAGTCAAGGCATCAAAATATTAATTGGCTAAAAAAAAAAAAAAAAGAAAAAAAAAAAAAAAAAAGGGCTTTTGAAAATAAATGGGAATTTCAGAGGAAATGTTTTGCCCACATGGGCACTGCCTCGAAAGGGAGGGGCC